>NC_092837.1:900000-1175000 GCF_039878825.1 Excalfactoria chinensis
TTTCACAAGTGTGTTTTAGCTGGTTGGCAATCAGCCTTTTGCTGCATTGCTGCAGGATGAAGAACTTTTCCTTGCACAATGGCTGCCCCCCAGAGCTGGTCTAACTGTGTCCACTTTCCCCTGAGGGCAGAAATGCTCTCTGCATGGAGCAGGTTTCCCTCCCACAGCTCCCAGCCATCCTCTCCAGGCTCTGGTGAGTGTTTTTCCTTCCTGCTCACTCCTGGCAGTGTGAGGAACTCTGCAACACAAATATTTATGGATGAGGCAGCATTTGGATTGGGGAGTGAAGAGTACAGGTCGGCTGCACTGTTTATCCCTTGGATAGAATGGATGTGAAGCACATGGGCATATCCTTAGGATAACATCTTACAGCTCTGATTCCATGGGATGTGCTTGATTAAAATATAGCCCAAAGAAGGCAGAGTCTCCTTCACAGCTCCCTGTAGAGCTGCACAGCTTGGCGCTGTTCTGCAGCCTCTTGGCAGCATGTCCAAGCCTATGGAGAATGGCTGTGAAAGCACAGCTACAGAACCCATTGGGCGGTGCCATGCAGTGTGGGGCAGCACAGGACTGCACTGAGCACAGCACAGGGGGGGTCTCGGCCTCACCGCCCCAGAGGCAGGGGCAAGGAGGATCAACATGACTCTCTGGGAACTGCTCTGAAGCTGTTCCATGGGCTCACAAGAGGCTCCTCTCGAGCTCTGCCAGTCCTGCCCCTCCCCAGCACATTGAGATTGTAGGAAAATAATAAAAATAGTGGCCCGGCTAATGAATGCCCTAGGAATTCTCTGGGAGGCCTTGAGACACCTGCATTAATACCAAATGAGTTCATTCTGATTAATGTTATTGAAACAAATGTCACGGGAATGAATAATGGCTTGGTCATTATTTTAAAGTGTTGCTACTGGATCTATAAAAGCCAGTGATTCAGTTCTGGGGAAGTAATTCAGCTTTTCACATCTAAAACCTGTGCAGGATTCAAACTTTTCTGAGAAAAATAGCCATGACGAGAACAAAGAGAGCTGTGTCTGTGTTCTCTGAAGGCAGAGTGCGCTCTGCTCCTGATGGCAGCAGTGCCCGTCCATGGGGCGCATCCCCTGCGCAGCAGATTTCTGTGCTGCAGGTGACTGCAGAGCTGCTCCTGCTGGCTCAGGTTGGGTTTGGACCAGGCCAGGTTTCTCTCTTTTTTTTTGCTCTTCCTCTCTGAAGCACGGCTTGGCTTCACCCTGTGAATTCAGGATGAGGTCATTTCGAGATCCATATGTTCAAATGTTTTTTGCTCTGCGTTGTTTGCAACTGATATTTTTGTGTAAATAATTTACAAGCGAGTAGAGCTGGATGGAGACAACACATCAGTGGAGTGGTGCAATGCTCTGTGTGCTGAGCAGGCAGATCCCACAGCCAACACCACGAGGCTGTGAGGGTCACAGCCACTGCTTGCAGTGTCCCGAAGGCCCATGGATGGCACAGGGGCTCCCATGTCCCAGTAGCACAGTCCTCACTGTCCCCATGCCCAGCTCAGGGCAGTGCTCACCCTGGCTGCTCTTGCTGCTGATTATTTAGAATGAAATATTAATGTTTGAAAATGGCTTTAAAGCTGAGGAGCTGATCTTCATTTCAGACTTTTCACATTGCTCGAGAGCCTTGGAGGAGGGGGAGGGGAGCTCACAGCAGGGTACTGTCACTGAGCTGCAGGCTGTGTGCTGTTGGGAAGGGCTAGGTAAATGTTAAGCATTATCATTATTATTCATTGATTTATATAGCTTTTTGTGGCATTCGCAGGCATTAGCTCACCTTCACCCTCAATCCTAAGAACATGTTCTGTTCATTCAAAACAATTGGAACTTAGTCAGAATGGTAGAAATCAGACCTCTGCTGTGTTGATCTGAAATCGCTATTGACACGAGCGGCCTGCTTTGCGCTCCTGAGTTCTATGTTCAAATTGCTGTCTTTCTGTTGTTCACCTCTTACATTGATTTTCCCAACACAGCATTCTACTTACCTTTGCCAAAAAAATAAAAAATAAATAAAAAAAAATTAGAAGCTAAGGATGAACATTTTAATTTACGTTATTGATGGTTTTCAATATAGTGCTTTTTACCTATGCAAATCTTTTTAGCAGTTTGTGAAGCCTTAGGAGACATTCCTTACAAACTTGATTAAAGTCTCAGCTGGAATAAAATATTTAGCCACAGATGTTCCCATACTCTCCAATTACCCTGTAATGAATCATCTCTGTTAACCTATTTGAAGGCATCCAGTTTCACTCAAAGTGTACTTGTAAGTGTTCCCTTTTGGATTAGTATGACACACGTAAATTCATTTTGGGATCTATAATCCAGTTGTAAAATGAGAATAATCCTTCTGTGCCTGTCACAGGGGCAAAGCAAGGGGCTATGGGCTTTGTGCAGCCTGTGTGCCCTGTGCTGCCTATGGTGTATGAGCTCCATACCAACCCTTCTCACCCACCCCAGTACCTCTCCCTTCTGCCTTCCCCATGCTGGCTCCCTGGGCTGTTCTTGGGTCTGTACTCATGTTGGGAAGTGAGGGCATTGCCATTGGGTTTGGAGTTACTGCAGCTGGGGCAGAGCAGGGCAGAGCAACCATGTCCTTAGGAGATGTCACAGAGGTACAGAACATGAAGAAAGCAATCTATATTTGATTTTGAGTATTGCCAAAAGAATGCAGTGAGGTTTAAGGGGCATGTCTTGCTGGGGAGGTAAAACCATTGAAGGCGGAAGAAATGTAATAAGGGATTCATGCAATCATTTTGTTAATTTTAAGGCACTGTGTTTGCCAGGTCACAGAACTATTTTAACTGTGGTGATGTAAGGTCTACCGAATGGCACGACATAGGGAGGAGAGGCGTGGATCTGCAGAATGTGCATCTCCCACTGCAGCCATGGGGCAGTGGCTTTAAGCACTGCAGCAGGGAGGGCTGCAGGGTGTGTGGGCTGTGGGTGGGACAGCGCTGAGCTGCCTGCAGATCACTGCAGAAGGTCCTCATAGTGCCAAATGACTCTGAGGTGAAGGGGCAGATGGAATTTGATGTAAACCAATGTGAAGTGGGAAAGAAATCCCACCTGACCTACCAGCTACAGTAGTGGTGTTTAGGGTGACCAGTTCCCTCAAGGAACCTGGGCTGCAGTCAATAATAACATTGTTTCAGTGCTCAGAGGTGCTTCCAAAATGCACGTTATGGGAAAATTAAGAGAGGAAAAGAGCACAGAGAGCATGGCAATGCATCTGAGTCTCAAACAATCCTCTATTAATAAACTTTGGATGTAAACCAGGTATGGAGGAGATATGGGAACAAGGAGTGTGGAATTTCTTCTGTTACTGTATCTGGGAATGTGTGAATAGAATGGCTTTTCAGCCTGAATGGCTGGTGGGGAACATGAGTGGTCTGTACAATCCTGGATGTTGTGGAGACAGCTGGGAGGATGCAAGTGTGCTGCAGCTTCCAGCAGCAGGATGGGCAGCTGCCAAAGACACCCAACAGTGTTCAAATGGACAGAGATCAAAGGGAGAGCTTCCAGAACACGTGCTGTGGCTGCAGGGCTCCCTCCCCAGTGATACTGAGGAGGCTGAAGGCTGACATGGGCACCTGATGGCAGGAAAAGCCAAGAGCTACCAGTCCAAGGGCAGGGCTCTACAGACCATGGAGTCAGAAGCTCCTGTGAGCCCTGCTTGGGGAGGGGAGGAGAAGGACTTCAGACCTGGGTGGGACATGACCTGGCTGAGCTGTCTGCCTGGGACCAGAGCTCAGTGCAGTGCTGAGCCAACACATGTTGTGGGTTTTGTTTGTTAGTGCCTTAAGCCTCCTAATTCCTGAGTAGGTGTTTAATTTATTTTCCTCTTGATTTTTTTATTTTTATTTTTTAGCTTTAAGAGACGTGAGTCATTCCATTCCATTTACCAAAGGGCTCTGCTTCTGGATGTTGTTTCTGTGGATATTTGCAGCAGCTGCCTGCTGTGAGTGGGATGCTGCTGCTGCTGTGTTACAGGGCAAGATGCTGGGAAGGGAAACTGAGAAAACTGAGTAATTTCTGGGTTGTAAGCCACTGAAAGAAGTCCCACATGTTGATGTGAGAGATAGTGTGATGAGAGAGATAGTGTGTGCACCAGCAGCACAAGAACAAGAGCTTTAAGTAAATGAGGTTGGAGATGGAGCGATATGTTGTAAATGGGCGCAGCAGCAGTGGTGGTTGCCAGAACTCAGCTGCTGTTTCTTTCCTCACAGTTTCTCGACTGTGCAGAAATATTAAACATGACTAAAGGATGTGGCAACCCCTCTTCGCTTATCTCCTTGTTCTGAACGTTTTCTCTTCATGCTTCACGAGGGAAGGCTCATGTCTGTGCGCACTGGGACAGCTGTGTGCGTGCTTTGCCCCAGAGTGGCACTGCAAACAATAGGGGAAAAAGGATAGGAAACAGAGTCATGTTCTGATATGTTGCCAGAACTAGAGGTTGATAATTTAATCTTCTGCCGAACAGTATGCAAAACCCCCACTTGTATCCACATGCAAACCATACAGCTTGTGGCACAGATTCTGGGGAGGCCGCAGAGATAAACTGAACACAGTAATTAAATGTGATGGTTGGGATTCAAACCTGGATCAAACATCTAATTTTTCAGATTTAGTGTGGCCATATTTCCAGTTAATTCTATAATATATGCAGCTGTCACAAATACCTCTGCTCATGGAAACCTACACAAGTTGCAGTAAGACCCTTATACAACTTTGGGTAAAGCAATAGATTATTTCCTTAAGATGGGATTTTTGTTGGAGCATTGAATCCTTTATGATCTGCTCCTGGAAATAGCGTGTTGTTCTATAGCTGAGCTGCCACCCTCACATGGCTGCATGGGTCCACAGCTACTGTGTGTGCACAGCTCACTGCCGGCACCCACAGCGTGCAGCCATGACTGCTTGTGCTCTATGAGCGGTCACCTAAGCAACAGGTTTCACATCCGGAATTAATGTGGAGCAGCTCTTGTTGCACAGAAATGGAGCAGTGCGTGAGCTGGGTCTGGAAACAGCTGTGTTACAAAGTGTTGTCCTTTTGGCAAAGAGGAAACCCTCGGTGGGGCTGTGCATGGTTCCACTCAGTGTGCCCAGCTCTGAGCTCCATCGCTATGTCCTCTGCTGGGATCAGAGTGCTGGGCAGACAGGCAGAGATGTTCCAGACACAGGCTCACTTCTCCCTTAGAGCAGGACATAAAGCATGCTGCTGGTGTGGTGCCTGCCTGCCCCAGTGTGGAGCTCTTTATGATTTCTGGTCACGCAAAGAGCTGCATCATTACAGGCCAGGATTCGCAGGAATGCAGCTCTGCTGGGGGACGCAAACAGGCAGGGATCCTCCCCATGAGCTGCTTCACGTTATCTGGAATGTTTATGGATGGAGATAAATCTCTCCTGACCGACATGACCCCTTGGCAAGCAGAAGCAGGTCCCACTGAGCCTGGGCCCAGCTTCTTTTCATATTTCTGAGAACTGTGGGGAATTTATCCCTCCTCATGAAAGTGACTGAGTACAAAGGAGATTTGATCTTGTCCTCTTTGCAGCCCCGAGCTCACAGGGTCTGACTACTTGCTGTCTGTGGACCCCCAATTATCTCCCTGAATTCTGATGCTGCTCCCACCTTCACCTGGCAATGAGTCAGCCCTGGCTGATGCTGGGAGACCTCCACAGCTCTGACATGACACCGCAGCACAGTGCTGTCTCCCTCAGGAGGGCTGTGGCTGCTGAGGAGGGGCACTCTGTGCTGCACTTCCCCACCGCAGTGCTGCAGGCTAGGAATGGTTTTTTGCTGGCTGTGCAGCAGCCTGGGCAGGAGCCCTCTGCCAATCCCTGCTGCTCTGGCCTCCCTTCCTACAGCCTTTTTGTTCCCAGAAATGCCAGTAAGTATCCTCATGCTTGAAATAATAGACAAGGATAGATGTCAAATGCCTTGCTGCTTGCAGACACGTTCACACAGCTCTCCTTTTAGTATAGCAAAGCTCTTAATTAAGCGTAATAACTAAGTTCAAGCTTTTTGGGGGGAGGTTTCCATAGCTCTGCTGCCAGCCATAATCACAGCACTGGAAATTCATGAGCTCAGTCAGTGCTGTGATCACACTGCTGGAGAAGCTGACTGGAAGGCTGTGACCACACAGCTTTGTGTTCCCTGCAGTGCTCCTGTTCCCCTCCTTGTACCAACATCACAGGGACTGCACTTTGGCTGTGGCTCGGCTGCACATGGAGCTGTGCTGACAGCTTTGCAGCTGCTCTGGGGCTTGCATTGTGGTCAGTTGGGTTTGCTGCTGAGAGCCATCTAGACAAGCACACCTTCTGGATGCAGTGTTCCTACAGTGGGCTTTTGGTGAGGCAGGTTTGTTCATTTGTAATGCAAACATGCCCCTGGAAAAAATGGTCTGCTGTGGGATTTCTTGTATGAAAACCCCTTTTCTTCCAAAGGGTGACTTGATCCATACATTTCCGTTCCCTGCTGCTGATATATTTTCAGCTTTCCCATTTGGGCATTGGGTTTCCCGAAAGAAGGAAAAAAAAAAAAAGGTGAAGTGGAAGTGCTGAGCCCCTCAGAAAGTGCTCGCATTTAGCAAAGACCCACAGCTGTGCAAACACGAGGCCTCACATGGAACAAGTGGACTGAAACCCACCTGGCTCTGTTGCTTTCCTTCAGTGCGCTCACCTCATTCAGAGGGAGGGCTGAGCTTCCATGGCCATTTTTTCAGGGGCAATGCAGCGTTGGCTTGGCCTCTTGCTCGGATTCCTCTTTAAGGCCATCTCCTGCCACTGACAACCACAGCTGCCAGCAGTTCTGCAAGACTGAATGTTGGACTTGGTCTGAAAGGGCCATTGCAGGGGACTCCTGTAACTGCAGGAATGTATGCTAACAGTGAGGAGATAGGGCCCCAAGTAGAGAAACAGGCTTTTGTCCAGGGAAGTCACTGCTGGCTCCTCACTGCCTGCTGGTGCATTGCTCTGCATCCATACTCTGCTCTGCGCCCATGCTCAAGCCTTTCTCTCCTGTTCTGTTGACCATTTTACTTTTGATTATGAATTTAGCATGGTGTGTTGTTATGAATTGAGCTCGTTATTGGATTGTTTGATCATGGCTTAGCCCTGAGTGAACTTATGGTAATAATGAAAGATCGGAGCCAAGAGAAACAAAAAAAATCCTCAGCATGTCAGCAGACGGAGAGCACTCACCTTGCTGTGCTGTAAAGAGAACAAAGCAATGTCCAGGCACTCTCAGCCCCCTCCAGCATCTGTGTGGTGCTGTCTCCAGGGCAGAGCAGCAGTGCAGCATATCACAGCTGTGAGCTGGTGAGGTATTTGGTTACCTCTGTGATATACAACTCTCAAAAACTGGTAGGAGAACTGCAAGGCAGCACAATAGAAAGAAAAATACTGCGAGTGTCTTTCGTTAAAAAGCATCTACTTATTGAGTTATATATCATCAGAAAGGTACTTTAAAACATTTATTATCCAGTCCTGTAAAATGGACTGCTGCCATTAAACATGTGGAAATGGCTGTTCCATTCCACCACCTGCGTCTGTGCCAACAGGAGACAGAAACACAAAGTATTTGGTGTTGGTCACTTGATAGTGGGTTTGCTCCCTCATGGCTGAGTGGTGGCTGAATGGGTCTCACAGAGCTCATGGAAAACCCCAGCCTTACATCAGTCATCTCTCTTTTTTTCTAGTGGAGGCACGGGGCTCCCTGGGAGTGTGGTGCTGCTGGGAATAGCTCTGCTATCTTTAGCTCCCCTTCACGGTCCCCTGAAGAGAGCTCCTGAGTCAGAAAGGTCAGCAGATGTCAGCCCCAAAGCCATAGGTGTTCTGGGACAAATGCAGTAGAAAATGATCTGCCTCTTTTAAAATGGTGAACTCTATTAAATGTAGATGACTTTTAAATAAACTCCTGCAGAAGCCTATTAGTTAAGTGGATTAAGTGTTATATGAGGAGGCTGCATAGCGCTGCTGTTTGCAGAGCAGGGCTGCCAGCCCCGAGCCAATGGCTGCAGCACATCACAGCGCACATGGTGCAACATGCCTCAGCTTACAGGGAGAGGTTTAACCCCCAAATCACAATGGCAGTAAATCCAACCCTACTTTGGGATCCAGCAGTGCTGTGTTCTGTCACCAGCAGTGATGCTGTGCGGAGCCATGGCTCCCTGAGTGTACCTACCCTTTGGATCTGATTTTAATCCCATGCATTTCTATCAGTTTTAATAAGTAGATTTATATTGGACACCAAACGCTGAAATTACCTCAACTTGAAGCGCCTGCCTACGAAATGAATTGGAATAGATTCTCCATGGAAGTTACTGCAGCACCAATAAGGATTAATTAAAACTCAAATGTTCTTCATTGTATGTTAATTGAGGAATTGTTATTCAGTCAACCTTCTTGATTTTGCTTTGTGTTAAATAATCATGGAAGTATTTCACCTAGTCTCACTGTTTGCTTAAACAATTAATTAAGGAGGGGGATATTCTGCATTTATTAATATCTTAATTGGAGATTTGTATTCCCGGTGGTCCAAGCATCTACATATGTTCAGTTTTTGTGTTTATCTTTCTTGTCTCTTAAATGACCAATGTTCCGGATTGTACACACTGCAGACTTAAGAACAGATTTGAAGTACTCTGTACAATTGAGGGCTGGGAAGCAGCACTGGGCTCAATCCCAGCTGTGCTTGTGTAAATCTGAAGTTATTCCCCTGCCACAATAATGGTTACTGCTACCCAGGGACCAGAGTTACATGCAGTTTAATGATTTAACTGTTACCAGTTCAAAGAAGCATCTTAAATGCATACTGATGTATGTGAGTGCACTTTGTAGCCATGCAGGGTTTAACAAGTGCTAAAAAACACCCGTAGCAGCCCTCTGTAGTGGCGGTGCTCTTGGTGGCTTTGTACATGCTGCTGTGGTAATGCTTTGAGAACTGAGTTTGCTTGCTTTGTCTTCTGAAGGAGAGGAAATGGGAAAGACTGAAGCTCCTAGGATGGGCAGAAAGAGCAGTGCTGGAGGGGGCTCATGGCCACAGCAAACCCCTCTGGCCTTGGGGTTTGGAGACACCGAGTTTCTGAAAGATTCTTCATTTCTGAATTCTGGCTGCTGCAGGCAGGATGTCCATGAATGCTCTGGTTTGCTCTCCTCCATTGGCTTCAACAAAATGGCAGGGAGAAACTGCCACAGCTGCAAGGAGCTGCAGATAAGTTCAGGCTGGTATCTTCCCTGCTGTGGTTTCTTCTGTTGGGGTGCAGGGAAATGTGCTGGGGTGGGCACAGCGGATGGGAGTGGTGGCTATCTGACAGCAATCTATGTGTAAATGGTCCAGAATGCTTCACCCCCATCAGCACAGCACCCTTTGCTTTGGGAGCAATGGGAACCATGCCCACAGCAGATGTGTTCTGGTCTCTGCTTCTCACCAGGATGCTCAGGAGAAATGGTTGGTCCATAGAGAAACCTGGTTGGTGGTTGTGCTCCACTGGAGGGATGCTGGAGCACAGCACAGCTGTGCTTGCGGCTTTGCACTTTGTATTTGTACCTTCATGTAGGGAAGGAGAAAAAGAAAAAGGAGTGAAGTGGCACCTTTTAGAGAATTATTTCTTCTCAGAACATGAGAGCAAAATAATCAACATTTGTGACTGAAGTGGAAACTAAGCACTTCGGTATTTTTCTTCTGCATGCTTTCCTTTCCTGAGCTCTGCCATGGCCATGCAGGCAGCTCACACTGACAGCACTGACAGCCTCTGCTCCCCCAGATGCCCAAATTCCCTCTTCAGGCTCTTTTTTTTTTTTTTTCTTTTTTTTTTCTTTTTTTTTTTTTTTTTTTTCTCTCCTCTTGATTTAAAACTTCTCTAAATTAATACAAATTATTTTTAAAGTCCATGCTCTGTCCTCAGTCCCTGGTTTATCAGTGCCAGTAGTATCTAGTTGCATTAAAAGCTGTGAACTAGCAGCCTGCAGCCAGTGAAGCACTCAGGCACATACATAAATCCTGATGGATGTAATGGGATGTGACCATTTAGTTGAACTCAGGTCACTGCACTAAATATAGACAGACCAGTTAGCAGATATCGGTGTGCTACCATCAGCTCACCTGAGACCATAGCATCCAAATTGCAGTCCTTATCTCCTCTGAGACATCAGTTCATCCTCTTAGGGTTGCCATCAGAGCTTCTCTTTCATATTGCATCATCTTTGGTACTCTTGATTTACAATCTTCTTGGTGCCCGCCCATTCATTTATTTATATTCGTTATAAAGCATTCAGCAAATGACCCTCATGATGATTCATTAAAACACTGATTGTAGGCAGAAAGACATGAGTGATACAAACATGTGCACAACATGCATGGGAGCTCTGCATCAACTTTGGCTGCACCACTCGGGTGCTCCAGCACTGAACGGCACGAAACCTTGGATGAACATTCCCTGTTCTATTGCCCTGTGGGAGTCATAAAGCCCTGCACTGATATTGGATGACACTGAATGCTGGCAAGTCACCAGAACTGAAAATTAGGGTGAATCATAATTTGTGCTCTTTATAAGGAAAAAAAAAAAATCCCATTATATACATCTACCTCTGCCCATCCATCCAAATTGCCTTGGAGAAGTCTGCTATTAACCAATCTCTTTCGGGTAATTGCTTTCCCCATAAGAGCCCTCTCCCACAGTAGTACCATCAAAACAAGGGCAAGTTTGGGTCCATCAACCTTGACAATGTCCCCTGACATCATTAGCTGAATTCATCAGCCATTAATGACTGCAAGATATATGGGATATGCTCTGGTTAGCACTTGGGCAGACTCTTTCCAGCTCTATTTATGCATTTAGTCTGAATGGAGTTATTAAAGGTCGTGACTTCATTTCCAAAGTATCAGGTGAAAATACTTTCCAATTTAACAAATAGAGGAGACTGCTTGCAATGAAATGAAACACTGTCTTTAGTAGTTTCTTTCATTTTAAGAGGTATTTATTAAGAGTTTGACTTTCATTAACTAAATCCAGGTGGGGCCCAGAGGAATGAATGATGGCATGTGGTGCTCAAAGGTGAGCTGTTGACTCCAGTAATGACTTTGGGGACTTTGGGTTTTCAGAGACCAGCAGCAGGATTTCTTGTCCTTCTTGGCACTGGATGACAAGGAAAGCCTGTGATGAAATCAATCTCATGTGCAGAAGAGGGGTTTTACTGTAGCACTCCCATTTTCATTTTACAACCTGAGATTTAGCTGCAGAACATGAGTGAGTCAGCCAGCGCTGGAAAAGGTCTTTTCTGCTCTCATGTTCCTGTAGCAGTGCCTATGCTAAAAACCTTTTGGCTGAATATGTTACTGGTAAGGTAATTTGATATGGACATAGCACTGAAGGTTATAGATACCTCTATACTAAAAGTCTACCACTTCTTTTCCCTAGCAGGAATTGTGGAGCAGCCATCTGCACCGCTGATTTCTGCCAGGAGGTCTGGCTTTGCTTTTCATGCCCTACAATGATTTGTGCCCTCAGCAACCTGCACTGTGCCCCCAGGGTTCCCTCATTACCAGCTGAGAAATCTGAAAAAGTGCATTGCATCATTTTGCACCATTTCTTCAGGGGAAGTTGAGGCTCCCAGGCAGAATCAGACAGAACTCTGATGTGTCTCTGCTGTTCAAGCAGCAGTGAAGCGTGGTGCAGTTTGGGTCACCAGGTCCTCCATCCATGGGCAAGCTGTGACCTCAGAAACCTGCTATTTCATTTGGTGGCTGTGAGGAGAATGCTGCTGCTTCTGGGAAGAGTTGCTTTGGGAATGACCAGGCCTGGAGGGGCAGGGTGGGGCCAGATGTGTGTGCTGCACCAGACCAGAATAAGGAAATGCTTTTTACAATAAACAGGTACGTGTATCGTGAGCATGATGCCAGAAGTACATAATGTTCCTTTGTGAGGTTTTACCTCACAGTTAGGAGCTCTGTGCTGGAGCTGTGTATTTAGGACTCCAAACAATGCAATAAAGCCCAGCTGTAGTCAGTGAGATCCTCCTGCTTTGGTTCGCGCTTGCTGTTCCCCAGCAGGAGCCATTTCGGCTGCAGGAGCTGAGAATTAATTTGAGAGGATGGCTGTGGCCTCAGAACACATCTGGGCACAGTGCACGTGACTGTACCAAGTGAAAAGCATTTCCTCCAAGGTCCAGTCTGCTGATGCTACGAATGTTGTAAGGGATGGTAAATAGGAATTATTTAGCACTGCTGGTAAGAGCTCCTTCTGTGGCTGTGAGCAGGATGTCAGAGCTGCAGCCACTGGAGCTTTGTTGGAAGGGTCACACCGCTCTGCCAGGTTGCAGTGTGTGTGGTTGGCCAGGTGAGCTCCCCCACCTCCCCAGTTACTGTGGCTGAGCTGTGCTGATGCAGACCATGACCCATTCTCACCACTCTGTTTTGGACAGAGGCGGCTCTGTGAGCCATGGTCACACTCTGGAATGGAAATGGGAGCTCCCAGCTGTCTGCTGTCCAACAGCTGATGAGGAGCAGAGAAAGGGGAAAAAGGGAGACAGCCTGCATGCAGCCGTGCTGCCACAGACAGTGTTACCCACTGGGGTTTTGTAATGAATTGTATAGGGCTTTCTCTCCTCCTCAGGAGGTGGCCGAGTGACATAACTGTGAGCACAGCCCTCCCATGCTGTCAGAGCCCACTGCTGCTGCCCAGTGTCATTCCATGGGCATCTTGGGCTGCTCCTAGAGCTGACTCACCAAAGGCAGTGTTACTTTTCTGTTTTTCCCGGAGCAATTTGGATTGGGTGTTTATGATTGCCTTGTATTGCCTGTCACATGGCTATCCAAACCACTGGACAAGTCGGTAAAAATAATAATAACATTAATAATAATACCAGTCTAGAGTAGCCTTGGAAAGATGCTCAGCTACTGACGTCTTACAGTGACAAAACCAAGCCCTCTACTAAGAAAGTTTGATTTAAAGTCCAGAGATGTCCCCTAATGTTTACAGGGAAATACAAGGGTAGAGTCCCTGCCATTGGTGGGAAGGGAGAGGTCGTGAATCTGTGCAACAATCTTTAGAAGTAATTTTTAATGAAGAATTTAAGGCAATCCTTTCTATTTTTGCATTTCAGGTAACACGCAAGGAGCACAGCAAGCAGCAATGCCTAAAGAAAAACAAACCAAAGAGAAGATCTGGGAAGGCTCAGCAGCAAAGGTAGGGTGGTTTGGTTTTTTTACTGCAAGGAAGAAAAGTTTGGACTAAGAGTGCTCTTTTGAGGTCTTTTTCTTTCGGTGAGAGTTTGAGGAGTAATTAACACAAACGCCATCAAGATGCTGATCCATCCAATGCTCGGAGGTCAAAACGCTTCATCAGATTAAGGGATTAAGAGATGTTGAGAAGATTGGTGAAGGTCATTTCAGAGTGACAGTGGCCAGATTTTATCTTAGTGGCTGCTAACATGAGAGAGATGAATGCTTGGTCTTCTGAAGCACTTTGACCCACATAGTATAGAATGTAACTGCTTTCAGGTATTTACCTTTTCCTGTGGTTCCTGAGGGGGTTGAAAGCAAATGACAGTTTGCACCTATTGCAGATCTTGAAATGCATGACAGAGGTTCCTGCAGAGGGCATCGGAAGAGGGGCTGAGTGGGGCCGGGGCTGCACAGCCTTGCTCTGTGCTGCAGGGCATGGGGACCCACAGGCAGTGCAGTGCAAGGCCTGAGGCTCTCAGAGGAGCTGACTTCTTGCTGATGGATTATGCTTCAATACCTTCTTTCAGAGATGGCCAGGAATAGTACTAATTAAAGTAAATAGGTGGATGAAAGATGTGCTGAAAAATATCTGTCCGCTTGCCAAGGGGATGTGTAAGATGATGGCAAGTGTGAGAAAGCACCGTGCTCGGAATTTCCCTGCCTGGTGTGGTGTTCCACATGTGTTTGTGTTAGCTGGTTTGTGCTGCTTTGAAAGGAAATGTGCAATGAACAACTTGTGCAAAAGCACCGATAGCAGCACCAAGCACTGCTCTCCATGGCAGCCCAGCAGACAGACAGCACAAAACACAGCAAATATTTGTGGGTGCCTTTGGCACTCCTAGGGGAACTCTGCACCCGCCCACACAGTGCCTCACCCAAAGCATTGCCCTGTGTGACATCTCTGTCTGTGCACCCTCAGCAGCACAGCACTGCTGGCAGGAGGCACTCAGAACCGCGGGCTGAGCTCATCCTGGACACCATCCAGGGGCACCGGGCTCAGCACCGTGCACGTGGGGCAGCCCAGAGCCAGAACTCGCCAGGGGGCCCTCCTGCATTTCCACCTTTGAAAAGGCTCCGCACAGCTCAGTAAATGTGTCGGTTGTGCCTGAACAAGTAAAAAGTCAAAATCTTCCAAGAATGAGAACAAACCTCCGGAGCAGGAGGAAGGTGGCTGCACGGAGCTGAGCCCGATGAAATCACCTGTGCAGGGTTCGCCCTGCGGTCACAGGGGTGGGAACTGATTGCTGCATCCCAGCAGTGCCTGGAGCCCCCAAGTGGGTCAGTGCTGAGACTCACACACTGAGTGACACTGCGGGGCTTTGCCAGAGCCAGGCTGTGAGAAGGGCACACTGTGGGTCCTATGGAACACCGAGCTTGCTGGCTCCCATGCTTTTAATGAGCAACGCATCTCCTAATTTCCAGCAAACTGCTGTGTGTGTGGAAGCAGAGAGGCTTCAAAATGTTAATGTTTGCTGCGTGATACCAATTGGGGTGGGGAATGGCTCGCTCTCTGGGCAGCGAACAGCTCACATGCACTTAAGGAGAAAAGTGATATATAGGCTGAAGAAGGCAGGCGAAGTTTGAATTGAAGTCACAGGAAGCTCAACGTTAGCCTGTCTGAAACTGTGTCAGAGTGGGAGTCTGAATTTATAACATCCCTGTAAGCACTGCTCAGCATTTAAATTTAGGATTCTCCCTGTGGGCGACACTGAAGACAAATGTGTGCAGAACTCACACTGCCACTCTGCACCTGACCTTGTGTGTTGGCAGCACACTGCCAGCCCCCCTGCTCCCAACACACCTCAGAGCTGCTATGCAGTGTGGGACTGGGGTGGGGGGTGCTGCAGGGGGAGAGGGCTGCAGGAGCTGCTGTGATGTGTGAGATGGCACTGCTGGGCACTGCAGATTCTGTCTTCTTGATGCCCTGTCTGTGCTGGGAAATGTGTAGCTAGAAGTACACGAGGCAAACCTGCCCACCACCCCAAGCTGCAGTCCTATGTGTGTCACCCATGTGTCTGTAATGCTGAGGTTATGAGACGTGTCTATGCCAGGGGACCCTTGCTCTGTGATGCTGCTTAACTGTAATCTAGGCATCTGAGAAGAAAACAGCAAGAACTGTGATTGGCTGACTGCAGGGCATCACTGCTGCTCTCAGGAGCAGGCGGGTAATTGGCCATGCTTATCCTAACATGGTTAGCATGGTCATTAATTACTTCACTCACTGGATAAGTGAATGCTTGTATGCAATTAGGGCCCAGTTCCACTAGGAAGGACATGCATAGGGGTTTGTTAACCGTATTTTTGCCATGTGCTCTGGGAGTTTGAGATGTGCATCTGGGCAAGTGCCCGTGAGGTGCTCCTAACAGTGAGAGGTGGGTGCTGGGACATGGGGGAATGGAGCTGTGGGGCAGAGGGCAAATCAGAGTTGGACTGAGTCCCTGTGCTGTCATCCAGCACTAGGGGAAGATGGGGAAGTGGCCGTGAGACTCAACGCTGCTGAGTTCTCTCATCAGTTCTCTGCAGCTTTCTCCTAGCAAACTCTGCTCTGGGATTTACAGGGGACACCTCAAAGAATGTATTAAAAAAAACAAAACAAAACAACAAACCAAACCAAAACGTCTTTCCTTCAAGGCTGAGAATTGTGATGCTTTATTAAAATGAAATCACAGATCACTGAAAGAGTCGGGTGCCCCCAGAGAGCCACTTGGCCTGAGCAGATGTGATGCTGCTGAGGTGTGAAAGTGGGTGGGTGTGTGCTGGGAGTTCAGCCCCGTCCCCCTGCACTACCCCACCCCACACTACAACCAGGAGGGGGGGATGTGATGAGGGGATGTGATGGGAGAAATGGAGTGTATGGGCCTGGGGGGGATGAGGCAGGCGCTCAGCATTTGCATAGAGTTGCAGAAAAAAGCATCTGTTCTTCATACTTCTCCAACCAGAAAGTGCTACTGCATGCGCTCACCAAGAGAAAGTGTGGGGTCAACACAGCAGCGAAGGAAAATTATTGCATGCACTCACATGTGTTCAGATGGACTGCTTTGTACTTGGTTGTTATCATATCAACAGCTGAGAGGATAGCACTGTTTTTGTGTCAGAAATTGCTGCTGCATTGATATATATATTGATATATTGATACTGCAAGTGGATAGATCTGAATGATCAATTTGAACACTGTGAGTTTGTGTGCTTTTCTTAAAGGAAAAGGAAAAAGAAAGATGGAACACTGCTGACTTCCAGGATCACAGTCTCTGGGAATGCTGTGCTGAGCGAGTTGGGCCACACAGCTGTTTGCTTTGCTGCGGATGGATGAGTTCACAGGAGTCCAACTCACTTCTAAATTCATCAGGGAAATGCATGCAAACTTGCCAGACCTGTGTTCCTCCTTCTCAATGAGCCTTCTTTCACAGTAATTGGAGGTTATTGAGTTTCCTGATTCCTTTGTAGTTCTAATGTCCTGTAAAAGGTGTCATGCATACACACTTCTTGTGCTGAAGAATCCACAATTGTTGATGCATAATCTTTGTGATTCAACATGTGAAGCAGAAAAAGCTGTGCTGCGCTGTTCAGCTGCAGGATGGGCTGAAGCAGAGCAGTGATGGTGTGCACACACCTGAGCTGGGCACTGAGCTCATTGCTCTCCTGCAGTGCCTTCTGTTACACAAATGCATACACCCCAACACTTGAGAGACCAGTGTACGCAGTTATATGTCCAGGGGGTGTCCCTTTTTTTTCTTCTTTCTTTTTGCTTCTCAGACAAAGAAGCCTGCTCCTCTTGAAGATTTTGCTTGAATTGAAGCCTATTTCTCTTTAGCATGTGTTTCATTTCTGTTCACTGATGGGACATGTAAAGCAAATCTGCACGGGGTTAATGCCTCAGCACACTAAAAAGAGCAGAGGCTGGCATGGAGGAGTGGGAGAAAGTAGATCAAGAGAGAGTGCTTTGTTCCAATTCAGGGCTTGAAGTATGAAACGCTGTTATTGGAGGCTGAAATAATTCTGTTAAAGGGATGGGATCTCATTTTGCCTCAGTTCTAGATTTAATATCTCGTTGGCCAAGCTAATACTATGGGGAAGACCCTCTCCACAAATATTCCCATCGCAGGCACTTCTCTGTGGTCTCCTGCACTTTTCAGATGGCTGTGAGAGCAAATCCATGCTGCAAAGTGGAAACTTTCCTGAAACACTGAGGATATGCAGCACAGCAAATCACTAAAATCTGAACCTCATTACCGTGGGCATCATTAACAACCAATCGCTCAAGCCCTTTGCAGATAGATATGCTGAATTTCAATAGCTGAAATATTAATTAATTCCATCCTCCTCTGAGAAGCAGAGCAGCTGTGGATCTGTACCAGGGCATGGGAGTTAAGTCTTGCTTCTCCTCTGCCTGCAGTCTGCATTGTACGTCTCCAGTTCGATCCCCTACAGCACTATGTTCTCTTTCTTCATGGAGACACACCAGAAGACTTGATGGGGAGAGGCTTTCGGTTTCTAGGAAAGGTGTGGGGAGAATTCAGGGACTCTCCAGGACAACAGGAGCTGTAATGGGAGGAGCTGGTGTCGCCCAAACTGGCCCAGAAGTGCATGGGAGGAGCATGTGTGCAGTGCGCTCAGCACCAGGCTGACCAGGGGCACAGAAACAGCATGGGCAGCACTCAGCTCCTGAGTGAGGAAGAAACATAGCACAGACAGGATGAGGGCTCTGCTGTCTGTAGTCCAAAATTCACCAGAGCTGTGTCAAGAGTCGTGTTCCTGTTTGCTTCTCTTTGCTGTGGACGGGAGCCGCTTGGGCTTGGCAGGGCAGGAGCCTTGTCATCTTCTCATTTTCATACACTTCAGCACTTTGCGGTCTTGGCAGAAGCGACGTGCTGATGGGGTTCTGTTCTTTGGTTTCCAATTCTTATATTCCCAATGGTGATTAAACAAGAAAATCTTCTACAAGCCTCTTCTTGTTGGATTCTTCAGACCTATTTCGAGATCAAATAGGCTTTAAGCAGGTCTGGATAAGCTCAGGCACTTAATCTGCTTGAAAGGAGGGGAGGGGGTGTTGTGCTCAGCACGGTGATGGATTGTTGCATGTTGAGTAGCACTCCTGCCCTCAGAGTGAGCTGCTGCATGGCTCTGGGCACCGGCATTGTGCAGCACTGTGCAAACTGCATGGCACGGCTGTACCCAAAGGCAGTGCAGGGATGGATGCAGTGATGCAGTCAGCTTGCGTTGTCTGCTGCTAATACTTGAGCAGGATAAACGTTACTGAGGCTAATTAGAATTCAGTGAGAACGGATTGTTCATTAGAGAGAGGAAAAAACGTTCCACGGAGCCCCAGATTTGGTAGAACTATTTCACATAATTAAGCAATTCCACATCTTGGCATTTTATCCCTCTTGTTATCGTTGAACTTTGTTAATAAGTTTTTAATTGCAAATTATCTCTATGACACAAATTACGCTGTGTTTACTGATCAGCAAAAATACCATGATAACCGTCTTGGGTGCCAAGTCCTTCAGAAATATGAGCTGCCAAGTTCTCTCTCTTACACAAACTGGCATTAAAATATCTTCAGGATACTTAAAATACAGTGACTTCTGGTTTGAAGTACCGTGGACTGCACAGATTCCTGGCTGAAACTCCAGTAGGGAAAGAAGGGCTGCCATAACCAGAAGAGGTTCAGTTGCACAGCAGACTTTTGTCCATGCTTCTCTGCCGGTCTGGTTCAAGTTCTGCACTGTGGAGGAAATACGTGAATATTTGTTTGCATTCAGGTGTGCCGTTTCTGTTGAAGTGACTAAAAATGATTGAAGTCAGCGATGTTTTGGTTGGGAGAATAGGATAAAGATTTCAGGATGTCTCAGTGAGTCTTGTATCTGTTTCTGAGAGGATTTGTCTTTTAGTTCGGGTTTGGTTTGGCTTTTCTACATATTCAAAAGAAACCGATTTTGAAATGAAACACAGAGAATCACAGAACTGTAGGGGTAGGAAGGGACCTTGAGAGACCATCGAGTCCAACCCCCAGTGATTTTCATCAAGACTTCATAAGTATTCAGGCATCAAACAGCGACCAAACTGAAAACAAAACCAGTTTGCATGTCAAACCAAATACTTAACTCTAAGACAGCAGTTACCAGCAGTGCCCACTGCACAGCAGGGTGGGTGCTCCGCAAGCAGTAAGGCAAGGCTGCCTCTTCATCAAGCCGTCAAAGAGACACAGTGCACTGAGTCCCTGCTGGCTGACCCCTGAAATAAGTGCAGCGCCGTTCCAAAATGAGCCAGGTGTTTAATTGAGATAACTCAGCTGTGAGCATCAGGCATCAGCCGCTGGCACGTGGCCGGCCCATTGAGTGGAGATGCACTGGGGCTCCGCTGGCCCGTGGGGCTGACAGCAGCTCCATCTGTGAGACCTGAATTTGTGTCCTGCTCTGTTGACTTCTTTGTGAGATCTCGAGCAAACATTTATCCCTCATGGTGAAGTGACGGCATCTGTAAAGCATTTGGAGCCGCTCCTCGGAGTGCCCACAGAGCAGTGAGCAGAGGCACATCCCTTTGTGGCCCCACAGCCATTTCAAAGCTCACCTTCGGCCTCTTCAGAAGAAAACAGTCGATCCAATTTTAGCTGAACTTCATGTGTCCAGGTCAGTGTCTGCCAGCAAAGACACACTCCCTGTGCATGCCTTGTAGAATGGGATGTGCACTCCAGGTGCACGCTGCACCGCCGCAGGGTGAATTACTGTCCCCTGAAATCACTTCCAAATGAGCCAAATCTTTAGAAGGCACTTCTAAATCTCCTCCTTTATCTGAAGTAGCCTTTCAGAAAGTGATCTCTTAGTTCAGGTAAACAGAGATACACAGACCAAACACTGCTGGGTTTTGCTACTTCTCCTTAGCTTACATTCCCTGCTGTGACCTCAGGGTTTGTTTGTTTCGCTCCCTCTGAACAGAAGGGATGCAAGGTTTCCCATGGCCAGATGTTGTTATCTCTCTGCTCCAGCCCTCTCTAGGGACAAGAACATCATTTTATCCTCCAAAGGGCAAATTCATTCTGGAGCAACCTCTGCTGCTCACCCTCTTTTATGTTAGCTGAACAGAAGTGAGCTTTGTATGCAAGGTATGAGTACTACTGGTGCTCAGTGTTTTGTTTCAGCCATGACTCCTCTGTTTTATCTCATTAATGTTGGGCCCTGTGAAGTGACCCCTCTACCAGACATGCATACACTGTGCTGTCTGCATTGCAGAGTGCTGAGTTATGAAGACCAGTTTCCTGCTGCTCTTTTCCAACAACTCAGAAGCTCTTCTATATTACCACTCCTCTTCAGAGGAGACAGCTGTTTTTGTTTGGTCTTCCTCACATGCTTCTCTACGTGTTTTCATTTCACAGATGCTAAATTACATGTCCTGGAAATGAACATCAGTGCTGCCCTCGAGGAAGGCTGAGGTTTGGCCATGTGCACATTACTGGTGCAGTGCCAGCGGCACTAGGATGGCCACTCAGAGCTGCTGCTGAGGCTGAAGGACGCCTTGGTTCCCATAAACGTAGCCAGGGAAAGGCCCCACAGGGCCCCACTGTCTTCATCTCACACTTAATTTCCTTTGGGTCACTGCAGGAATGGGCTTCCCCAGTCCAGGCTGTAAACATCCCTTTATAAATACAGTTTGCAAAAGCTGTCTGATGTGAACATTCCCCAGTTTGTTATATGATGGTATTATAAAATAATGAATACCAAGAGCAGTAAAACAAGTACAGATAGAGTCCCAACTCAGCGTCTGTAGGTCCCCATACTGGAATCAGGCCTGGTAGGTTAATTATTCTAACATCCATAACATGCAGCTTGTGAGGGAGAGCTGCATGGAGCTCCACAGTTAATGTTCCTAGAAGGTGAAATGACTGAAAGTGACAAACACGGCGTTCAAGCTCCTTTTTAACTGGATGCAATTAATTAGACCAGAAGTGAAAACAGTTGCTTAAGTACTAAAGAAGCAGCACACCCTGCAAGTCATTATCATATGCCCAGAATAAATTCCTGTAGCAGTGTCAATCTAATAGTTGTCATCAGTGTAAGTGAAGCATTAGTCACCAACTGCTCAGCAAATTGCGTGTTTGGAACAGGAAGAGCAACCAGCCATCATTTATCCTAAAGGACATTCCTTATTTCCTCTGTTATGCAAAGAGGTAAAGGAAAGCTAAGGGAGTAAAATGCTAAAAGCCTTTACAGAATCAGCTCTAAGAAATGTGACTGTTCATATAAAACAGTTCTACGCCTAATTCAGCCTGAAGACCACATAACAGAGACTAACCCAAAATTTAAAACGAAATATAAATCCATGTTTTCTTGAGCCAGCATTGCACACCCAGAGCACCAACAATGTGCTCTCTGCAGACATTTTTTCTTGCATTGGTAACTCAAATAAAGAAACAGTGCAAGAACTTCCCCAATGAATATCTCTTACAGAGGGAAGTATGCCTTTCCCAGAGTGAATGGAAGCATTTATTTTTGTGTGCATCAGTAAAGACAGCAATTATTGTTGGCACGAGGCTTGCTGCAGTTTGTACACAATTCTTGTAGCTGCCCCTGCTCGATTGTCAGCTGCAAGGCAGAATGCAAACAGAGCAGACGTGGTAACATAAACCTTGGGAGCGGAGCTTCTAAGAATAAAAACCTTGAGACAGTTTTTGTAGTCAGTGATCACAGAAGTTTTTTGTCAGAGGAGTGAGGAAGTCAGCATTAAACCTTTGCAGTCATCTGCATCCAGCAAGGCGTGCTATCACCAGGCTCAGCAGAGCTCAGAGCCTTGGAGGCTAAAATGGCATCTCCTGGTGAGGTGAGAATGCCACAAGCTGCCATGTGAATGCAGCCCCCCTCCAGTCAGGGCAACAATTCAGCTCATTTAACCAGGCTATGGTGGAAATGATGTCCCCTCACTAAGTCCCAGAGGAGCAGACCTTATTTTTCTTGATGCTCTTATAAGATGGTGGGGCTGTGTCTTCACAGGACAGTTCAGGAGTTAGGAAGTCCCCCATGCAGGACTCAGTGGAAATGAGGTGCAGATAAGCAGTGCTAACTTCAGCTCTCAGCGGTTTGGCAATCTGCAGCAGAAGTGCTGGAGGAAGTTATACATTTCGTTCAGGCCTGTGTGCACACCATCTCACAGTTCTGGGCACAGAAAGTGACTTGTGCTCCCATGGTTGTGGACATTCATCCTCCCACGGAGGGAAGGTGAGTTCCTGAGCAGAGCAATGGGTGAAGTGATATCTGCATGGTGTAAAAGAGGAAGCTGCATGACACAGCGCTGTACACAGCATTACATTAGATCAGCCGTCTTCATTTTGCTGAATTGCTTCTCTGCTCTTTTATCACCTCCTACACTCACACCACACTCATTCCATTTGCCTTTTCCTTCTCCTCAGATATGAGTTTTACACCATGGAAAGTCAGCGCAGTGGAGAGAACAAACATATATCTCAGTGCAGCTCAGGAGTTCAACTGCCACCCTCAGACAGGAGGGATAGGAGAGGGGAGGGGAAGCAGGGGTGCACCCTGCTGCTCACAGCAGCTGACATACCTCTTGCTGGAGGTGTGGAGTTTCCTCTTGCACAGATAGCTCAGAGATGTTTTTGCAGAAGTCAATGGAACTAATCCTTGTAAAAATGGAAACAGTCTGAGTTAGAAATGACACTTGCTGCCAGTGGAACAAAACCCACTAGGAGCAGAGCTCCAACCACCAGCAGCCAGGTGAAGGAGCTGGGGAGTGGGGAGCAGAGATGGGATCCTGTATCACAAAGCAGAACTGACCTGTGGAGTATTTATCAATCATAAACTGTTCCTTATCTTTTCCCCCAAATCCCACCAGCTTTACCTACAGCACAGCCAGTCCCTGCCTGCCTGCCCCCCATGTGTGGGGTGGGGGCATGTGGGTGAGCCCCTGCTGAGTGCTGCCCAAAGCCAGCACTGTATTGTGTATGGTGTGTATTGCTGTATATGGTGTGTATTGCACTGTATGGCGTGTATTGCTTCCACACCATGGAGTCAGAACAGAGTTCCCATGACTCGGTTTGAGGTCCTGCTCCTTTACACACATTGCATAGGGAAGGAACGTTTTGGCTGTGTGTTGGGTGCTGTTTGTAGGCAAAGTACTGGGGAGAATTCTGAGCATGCTGCCTCACTCCAACCAGCTGCAGCCTGCCAGGCACTGAAGAAAATGCTTTTATACTGCAGGCAGCATTTGATGGAAGCACTTAATCTTGAACTTTAGGAGTAGTACATATGGCAGGTTGTAAATCTGAGAGAGAACAAATAGAGAACCCATGTTGGGAGTTTGCTGGTGGAGCACAGGCTGCAGTGGTGTGAGGATGTGCCAGGTCTGGGCTCAGGGAAGCATTTGTGTCAGAAGCACTGATCTGCTGGACCGGAGCAGGATTTCCTTGGGGAGGAACAGAAAAAAAAGCCCTGCATTTTCAGGAATGTGTGAGGGTAAAAGCATGTTTTGTCCCTGAGAGAACCATCTTATCCAAGAAATATTTGGTTTAACAGAAATCCTGTTGCAGCTGTGCTTCAGTGATTCCCCCTCATGTGAGTGGGAGCAATCAGGAGCTCACAGTCCATTTCCTCACACACTACTTAATTATGAATGGAAGGCGTGGAGACAACTGAAGGATGTCTGCAATTAAAGGTTCAATCTGTTCAAGCAGGGCAGGGCTGTTCTGCCCTTTCCGGGTCACTGAGTGCAGAGCCCAGCTGTGGTACAGCGGTGGTCAGCTGTGTTCTGCTGCAGAAGGTGATACTGAAGGTGCATCTGTGGACATTTCTCATCTTGTGGCAGTGTTCTACATTGCATAACTGTGCCTGTACTGCTGCTGAAGGTGCTGAGCTCCATCCTGGCTACTGCAAACAGACTCCAAAAAGGGCACAGATGCGGCAATGGGGCATTAAAATAGAGCACGAAGTTACCAAGAGAAAATCCGGCTGAGGGACCCCACCGAGCTGCTTCTGTCTGGGGTAAAGAGAATCATCATAACAATACGAAGATCAGCATTTAACGGCTCCCCGGCAGTGAAGGCAGCACTTCTCCCAGGCAGCGCTGAGCTGCGCTTCATGCTCCCTCGGAGCACAGCAAAGCAAAACACACGGCGTGGCAGCACGATCGCTCCAGCAACATTTGTTGTTCACAAGGTCTGGTTAATACGGAGCTGTTAATTGTCTGACCATTAAATTACTTGGCTTCTACTTAGGCCCCACTAGGGACTAATTTTAAATTCAATTAGAACAGAATTTAAAGCACTATGTCGAGGGATTGCTGCAGGTTCCAGAGCCATGCGATCATGCCTGGTGAAGGGAAGGTTTCCATCTCTGCTTCAGATGTTTAAATGCAGACAAACTCCGAAAGAAAACTGAAATTCCCTTTGAATACATGTAGACAAATGAGATACCTTTATCCTAATGCTGGAGTTGCCCTGCACCCCCAAATGGTGTAAGCCCAGCAGCTCTGGCTGCATCCTCCACTCACCTGCTTTCTTCTCCTGTGATGCCTGTGTACATCTTGTTGGAACTCCTGGGGAATTATTAACAATAGAAATCTCCCTTAAAATAAAGTTTTAATATATATATATACAGACAAAATAACCACAGTTACTTTTTAAACTTTGCAGAGGATGCCAGCTTTATTTTCCTCCCCTTCTCTGGCACAAATCCACTCAGAAGCAATGCTTGCCAACTCGTCTTAATTTTGGATAATTACTTTTTTGCAGTTTCTAATTTTCTAATCTATAGTAATTCTCTCCTGATTTTTGAAAGGCTGAAAGGGGAGTAAGTAAAGCTGATTTGTGATCAGAGTTCTCCCTTCTATAATTAACTACATCTGAAAAACCATAATTGATGCTTATATAGCTTCCCAATAGCATCTCTTGAATTGGAACGCACAGCATTGTGTATACTGCGCTTTCTGCTCTGCAGAGATTGATTTGCAAGCCGCTACCAATCTGTTGCTAAGCACTTGGTGACGGCACACAGCAAAGTCCTCAAGGACAATACAGAACAGCCAGAATGTTTTTCTCAGTATCAAACCCTTTTTCCCCATCTCCTGAAATATTGCATCAGTTGCTCCTTAATCAAAGCATAAAAAATGTTGCCAAGGCAATGCCACATGGAGAGCACGGGCCTCAGCAGCAAACCTGTGCTGGGAACTGTGGACATCAGGACTTTCATGCCAGGCAGCGGAGGTGCGGTGTGCTCGTGTTGTCACCATGGCTTCAGTCTGAGCTCAGATGATTTTTGTCACTTCTTTAAACAAAATCAGAAGAACAGCTGTAGGACGAAGGTGGGCTTGGTTAGCCAAAGCCTTGGAGCTGGCTCTGCTGAGCAGCAAGAGTGGCTGATGGCGGTGTGGTCTCTGTGTTGCAATGAGAGGTGGTGCTGGGAATCGTCTGCCAGAGGGGCAGTATGGAGCGGGGCTACTACCTCTGCCACCAGTGCTGGGAGCAGACGGGAGCAGGGTGGGCATTGCTGCTGCATGGCTGTGGGTGTCCTATAAGGGTATGCAGAACTGCAGCATGAACCCCAGCCTTTGCACTGCCATAAAATACTCCGTGGGCTGTGGGGGAAAGGCAGCACTGTGCTGTGCATCTCAGGCACAGGAGTGCTGCTGTGTTCCCAGGAAGGAAAAAGAGGGAAAAAAGCACAACAAAACCATTGTGCTTCTTATTTACACAAAGATGCAAACTGCAAACCAATTTTTAGAAAGATTTCTTCAACAATTATTTCAGAAGAGGATCTGAATACTGAACTCTTCCTGCCTGGCTCTCACGCTTTCTTTGTATTAAGACTTTAATAAAAAGGCAGAGAAGAATGCCAGCTGAGCTGGCACATCTGACATTTTGATAACCTTGTCAATAATGCAGTTATTTTATTGGCTTTAAGCATCTGCAGAACTTTTCCTTATTGTCTAGCTGTCTGTTCATTCTATTCCTGTCTTGTTGATAGCAGTAAAAAGATGATGAGTAACAGTGGCAAATCAATAGAGAGGCATGTTCCTTCTGCCTGGCCATGAACCCAGCTCTCCAAATCACATCCGAGAACCCCAGGCTTTTCATCTGATCGTAGATACACAGGAAAAATCCTCCAGCAACAGAATGTTGTTTTGTTGGCTCAGGATTTTACAATGTTTT
The DNA here is from genome assembly GCF_039878825.1 of Excalfactoria chinensis. NCBI lineage: Eukaryota > Metazoa > Chordata > Aves > Galliformes > Phasianidae > Excalfactoria > Excalfactoria chinensis. The sequence goes on from NC_092837.1 coordinate 926,393, forward strand.
CCTTCCCAGGTTTTCTCTCTTTCAAAGTAAGTTTAATGACATTACAAGGAAAACTCAGGATTGATTTCAGGTGAGGGGGTGAGTTCTGTTACAAGCGCTGTGGGACAGTGAGTGCTGAGTGGAATGGCACCATGCTCTGCTCATGGCTGCTGTTGGGTGAGGCTGTGCTCCCCTGGAAGGGCAGAGGGCATCTCTGGGTTCTGCAGAGAGGTGGAGATGAGGCCAAAAGCAAGAGCTGATGCACCAGGGCTGTGTGCAGGGCAGTGTCAGGAGATGCTCTGGGTGCAGCATGCCTGGAAGCTGGGACAGACAGGGAGGGATGGAATCAGGTGAAACTTCAAGGGAAGCCTTTAAGCAGAGCCGCAGCAATAGCAGTTTGTAGCTGGCAACTGAGCAGAACAAGACAGACACACATAGCAGGGCTGACTTTCCTCCCTGAGGAGCAGAGCAGATGGGCGCAGCTCCGCGCTAACACAGAGCAGGGGTGCTGCCTTCCTGCAGCATGCTGAGCCTGCAGGGAAGTTATTATGGCTGCAAATGTCAACATGTAAATAGAATTTGAGGAAATAAACAGCACTCTCAGCATCACTTCATTTCGATCAGGATTGGTACAGGAGGTCAGGGCTGGGGATGCAGCTCTCCTTTGTACAAAACTCTGGTTTCTCTATACCTGGAGAGCTAATGTGGGATCAAACTTCAGGAACAGAGTGTCTGTGCTGAAATGTGTCCAGATCCTCTCGGTGCAAATCTGGCTGCCCAAAGCAGCACTTATTAACAGGATGTTGTGTGTTAGTACTTCCTGAAAGTGTCTGGTCCATGGCCCAGGGAGGTGATGGGGATGGGTCCCTCCATCAGTGTTGTGTGGTCCCAAGTTGATGCTGGTACCGGCATGGCACAGGGAGGCCATCAAACTAGAGGCTACGCCAGGAAAAAAAAGAGCATATGGGAACTGTTGAGTCACAGCCTGAACCATTGGTTGAACACCTGGAGAAAGTACCCAGTCAGCCCTGGGAGCACAGGTGAAGGCAATTCAGCTGTGTGACAGGAAGGGGTGGAGCCTGGCTGCACCTCTCTTAGACCCCATTTAAGGGCTGACTGCCACTGGGGAAGGGTCTCTGGTTGGAGATTCCTCCCTTGTGGAGTATTTGCTGTGAGCCTAGATCTTCAGAGACAGGTGAGCACCTTTATTTTCCTTTAAAATTCCATCCTATCTGTGCTCATCCCTTTGTCGTTATGTTATTGTATCACCCTTCCATCACATTAATCTTTCTTATTGCAACAAAGAGAAATAATGCAAGGCCTGGCACCCTTTAACAGGCAATTTAGGAAGGGAAGCATAGACCCACCAATGGCTGGCAACTGAATCTGGCAAAAACAAATGAAATTAAACAGATTTTCAGTTGTTGCTGTAGAAAGGGTGCAATGTGCCATTGGACCAGCTCCCTTCTAGGAAACGTAGTCAGGAGCCAGGCTGTGCAGGGCAGTGAGAATGAAGGGAAGCCTTGCTGGTTCCTGGGCCGTTTCTGTGTGCCAGGTACTTGCCCTGGGAGCTGCGCCTAAGGAACTCTCCTGCTCAACTGACCATTTTTTAGCATTTAAGGGACTAAGCTTCCTAATGCACCAGCTGGAAACCGATTCTTTTCTGAGAAAAGAAGATAATCAGATGTGTCTCCAAAAGAAAATAGTCTTTCAGCCCATCCTTGGAAGGTTTTTTAACTGGTTCTATGTAATTAGAAAATGAAAGTAATAACAAAAGGCTCTTTGTACATAAGTAGACATCCTTGGCTTCAAAACTGCATTTGAATAAGACTAAGAAGAGACTAAACAGGCAGAAAAAACATGTGCCTTGTGTTGAACGAGACCAGGACGTACTCAATGGGAGAGAGAAATCAGCTGCTCCAACCGACAGCGCTGGACCCATAGAAGTTTGAGAAATGTTTTCTGTTCTCTAACCCATGGAACTTGAGCTTCGCTGTTCTAATTTTACCAATTTACTCCAATTTCCTCCTCCTGTAACGCTAGGCTATTCATTTTTCCCCTTTCTGTTTCACTGGATTCATTCTGAGCATTTTTCAGCTGTTATTCAATACTTCTGCTCAGCCTGCGGCAGCAGTGCTCATAGGTGAAAAAGCCCATGCTGTGGTGCCAACAGAGGAAACGTGAGCCAAACTGCTTGTGTTAATATTTGCATTTGAGAGTACAAAGCTGAGTTTTCTCCAGCATCAGGCCTATTCTCGTAGTCGAAGAACCCAAGGAAAATGTTTGCTGGTTAGAGAGAAGGATGCAAAACTATTTGTGGAAAATATCAGTGATGTTTTCCAAACATTGAGAGAACTTGGAAATGTCAGCTATCTGCTTAGCAGCTAGAAAAGGTTATGCTATAGTTCCATCCCCTGGAACAGTTGCCAATTGCTTTCTCATCCATGCTGAGGTTTCAGGGGGCAGCAGCCCAGCTCTGCAACTGCTGGTGGGTGGGATGCTCTGTGCTGTCTAGGTTGGGCCCTTTGTTTCAACCCCTGTATGTGATGTGAGCTTTTGTGTTTGCTGCCTGTCTTGTCTTTGAAAGTAGCCCTTAGTTCAGTCATTTTTACTTAGCGAATTCATGAACTCTGAGCCCCTTTGAGGGATGGCAGGGGGCTCATTTTTGCCTTCAGCTCTTCCCCTAGGAAGGAAGTCTGTTTTGCTCTGTATCAGAATTGGTCTCTCTTCCCTTGGGGATGGTCTCTGGCCAGCTGGATGCTGCGCAAGCATACACAGAGGGATGTCCTTTCAAGCACAGTGCTGCAGAACTGTGTGGAAAATGAGACCCAGTAGAAAGTTGGGGAACTAGCACAAACCCTATCATGAAACCCCCCATAGCGGTTATTGCTCAAAATGTTGCTGATTTGGAGCAAACGAAGTCATTCCTGTGGTGTATCCAGTGATCTGCGGGATGCCTCAGAGCAAAGTGCTGCTGCACCTCCTCTATAGGACAGCTCGAAGGTGGCTGAGAGGAGCGCGCTGCGCCCCGACTGTAACCTGGTGTCTGCAACTGCCTCCTCCTGGGGCTGGGACGGGACGCGTGCTGGCTTTTGCCTTCCCTTTGGACCGTCCCGGTTGGGACGGCGGTGCGCTGCTCTGTGGGGCTGGAGGACCGCCGGCGCTCGGGTTGTGCGTCTGCGGGCAGCGCCAGCGGTCCGGGGCGGCCGCCTGGGTTTCTCGAAGAGGCGACGGTGCTCAGCAGGAGCGCTGACCCCCGCGTGTCAGCCCGGCCCGGGCCGGCAGGTGGCACTCGGGGACGCGCAGCGGCGGGCACTGCGCCGGAACACCGCGCGGCGCGCTCCGGGACGGGCACCCCGAGCGGCTCCGGGGCGCGGGGACAGCGCTGGTGGAACACGGCTTGCAGCGATAGGTGAAGGCTGGTGATGGGGTGTATTTGCGAAACGGCGTCGCGGTGGTCAATCGTAAAATCACGGAACGGCTCAGACTGGAAGGGGCATCGGCCCCACGCCTGCCATGGGCCGGCTGCCACGGCCCATCCGTGGTCTGAGCAACCTCAGGGGTCAAAGCACGTCTCTAAACAGGAACTGGGCAGACGCTGCCTGATCCAAGAGGAAGTTTTTTATGCAGAGGGTGGTGACGCACTGGAACAGGTTGCCCAAGGAGGCTGAGGATGCCCCATCCCTGCAGGCCAGGCTGGATGTGACTCTGGGCAGCCTGGGCTGCTGGTTGGTGACCCTGCACACAGCAGGGGGTTTAAAACGAGATGATCATCATTGTGATCCTTTTCAACCCAGGCCATTCCATGATCCATGTGTGGCATCCCTGTAAATGTTTCCACAGGCTGTATCATAATGTGCCACAAGTGTTTCTCATTGGGACTCTGAGCACAATAATTAGTGCACAAATTATTTCACATCGATGTAACATTCTTTCTATAAAAATATAATCAATTTGGCTAATGTTTCTTTTGTCACTCTCTTGCACTCTGTCACAATGAGAAGAGGAGACATACAGGGTGAAGAAGTGCTGTGAGCTGCATGGATTTAGCAATTAGTGTCACGTTTGTCTTGATCTTTGCAGTTTTACTCATTAACCTAAAAATGTTCTTGCTATTTTCTTCTCCTAGACTGCTTTTAAAGTAGCAAAGTGTTTTCTATTCATTTCAAGGTGTCTGAGAACAACTGTCTCTATCGCAGTGCTAAGCAGGAAGGAGGCAGGCTGAGAAGCACAGAGCAGTGCTTCAGTCTTTACATCTATCATCTGCTTAACTCCTTGATTTAAATACTATTTATCTGTTTTACTTCAACTGTCTGAAGGACTGAACTAAATCACTGTCTATATTAAAAGAAAGACCTTCTACTCTCTCTGCACTGTCTAATTGTAGTTAGTAAATAAATAATGTGGCCCCAGTTCTGATCTCATTTGCTGTAGCTATACCCTGGCTCGCTTCCACTGACTGTAAGGAAATTGATTTCTATTTTACAGTGCTCTGCACAGCCCACTGCACTCTGCACCATCTGTGTGCACTTGCTTGCACCCTGCCTTGCTAACGCAGACTCATTTTAGGACTGAGATGAGCAGATCAGACGGAAGCAGCAACAGTGAAGCCCTGCACTGCATTTGATGGAGGCAGGGATGGCCGTGGCTGTGCAGCCCAAGCTGTCCCGCTCTTGTGAGAGCTATCATGTACCATTTGGTTGGCTTGCTCACTTTGGAGTTCTTTTGGTGCTTGTCTTTTTTTTTTTGTTGTTGTTTTGATCCCAAAGCTGTCCTCATTATACACATGCCCTATCTATTAGTTTCTTGCTACTGCACGCATTTGCTTGTCATCCCCTGCCGCCAGCTGCAGCACAGGGCAGGTTGAGGCAGTGTCCTGCTCCATGGCTACTCCCTTCAGGGAACCGTGGCAGGGCTGCTGCAGGTGGGCTTCACCCTGGGTGCTTCAGGCCATAATGGGTTGCTTGTAGTTATTGCGGGGTGCAGTTGCTGTGTTATCAGTGTGTGTGTCAGCAACTCTTGCAGAAAACGCCCAGCTTCTCCTGAGACCCCACCCAGCAGCACAGCCAGCCCGAGACACCCTGTGCCTTTCTAGCTCAGACGCTTTGTATCCCACACACACAAGGGGTAGGAAGAGAGATATCCCAACCCAGCTGATGGGCCCTTGTGGCCGGGTGGTAGAAATGTGCCACTGGCATGTTGTCCCCAGGAGGTCAGTGGGGAGCAGGGGATCTCCCTACCCTGAGCTCTCCTGGAGTAATGGGGCCAACTCTGCTGGGTGCCCCTCACCCCCACTGCAGGGCTGAGCTCACTGACGTCACACCACCAAGTCTGGAGATCTGTTCTAAAATTCCTTTGCTCTTCTTTCCCAGCTGCCTTCTTTGGGCCAGGTTGAAAACCCACTGACCAACAGTAACTCAGAGCTCCAGAACGTGGAGTTTCTTTCTTTCGTGTGTTAATTGTGCTCTGGACAGCAGTTTGTCTCACTGGACTCTCATATCTCACATGAGCACTGACAGCAGCCGTGCCATTCCTTTGGGTTTTTGCAGTAAAGATCCATATTTTTTTTCTCTAGTGGCCTGCTTTATTACAAACCAGATCTTTATTTTTTTGTATGCAGGCTCCAAGCTCTCTGTTCAGGAAAGCAGATCTGATGAAACATCCCATTTCAGTGAGGGCAATTTAGGCTAGACATCAGGAAAACCTAGCTAATGATTAAAATAGCGAGGCACTGCTGTGGGCTGCCAGGAGAGCTTAAGGAAACTCCATCATGGGAAGTCTTTAAGAAGAAGTTTGGCAGGTATTATCAGGAATGACTTAACGATAATTGATCCTGACTTGGAGCAGGAGGAGGGACTGAACCATTTCTTCTTTATTTTTTTTATTTTTTTTGTTTTGTATGATTTCCAAGCATTAAAGAAAAGAAAAAGTTGGATGTAAACGGTTCAGTTTTACCAAATGTTCCCTCCCTTCTCTCTAAAGGAATTTTGCACTAAATTTCAACCGAATGTGCAAATAGTTGAGCACACTTTGTAATGTATATCCCACGTCAAGGTCTGAGCCCCTGGAGGACGTGGCCCCACCTCCCTTCATGCTGTAGTGTTTCTCCTCTCTCCCGTTGCTCAGTCTTGCTGTGCTGCTCGCAGTGACTCTGAGTTCCATTTCTCCACTGATGCCAAAATGGGGCGATCACAGTGAGAACAGCAGAGCTGCAGCCGCCTTGTGCAGCAGGGCTGAGCCAAGGCTCTCATTTCCACCAAGAAGAATTAGGAGTTTTAAGCAAATATTATTCAACTGAACCTGAAGGAAGAGCTGAGCATTCAGAAATGACTCACTGTGCGGGCGAGGAGCGTGCGCTGCCTGGAGATGCTGTCTGGAGCGCTGCTCTGTTGAATCCATGAGCGCACTGACTAACAGCAAAACTGATGCAGAATGCTGATGGTGCCTTTGACCTTTAAAACCTTTATAAATTTTGTAATTTGCTCACTTTCTAATTTAAAAAAAAAAAAAGCAGTATTAGTCATTCTTTACGTTTGCTTTTCTATAGTCAGTGAGAAGATATGCAGACAGCTTTTAATGATGGCAATCGGTGTTCTTAGTACCATCTATTGCAGCATAGTGCATCCTGAAGATGTTGCGGAGTGACAGACAGCAGAGAGACAGCAATCCCAAAACTAAAAGAAAACTTCCACACTGAAATTTGCATGCACGGGATTTTGAGTATTTGGAATAATCAATAATGTGAAATCAGAACAAACACTGTGCTTTATCTTCAATGCGTTTGTCATTCCTTTCAGGCATTTTATTTGTGCTGGGGAAGACTCAGTGTTTGATGCAGGGTGAGGTGGGCTCAGTGTGTGCATGTAAGTGGGGAGGTCTGGACATGGTTTGTTTAAAGAGATTATGATGCTGTGGGAGTTCAGTCTGTGGTGGATGGAGGGCAGCACCAGGCTGTCCTGCTCCGTGGTGGCTTTGCAAGCCTAGGACAACAGCTGGTGGCATCTGCAATGCTAATAGCAGATGGACACCGGTTACCATTTCCTGATAGAAATGAGCCAGAGCTTGAGTTACTTTCCAAATCCCCGTAACTGTGCAGGTTGGAATTAAAATAGAATATTTATGCAAACCACACAACTGATTTTGGCTTTCAGATGTGAAAAACTTGCCTGATGAGCTTTTGCCAAATAAAACCACCCTGGGTTTTATTTCACAGCAGCTTTTCCAGGCGAGGATACTTTTCAGAAAATGAAATCCATTGACCTTGGCCAGGCTGAGCAATGAGGGAGGGGTTTGTAAAGGTTACAGCCATGTAACTTTCTAAATCAAGTCCTGTGTAAGTTCACTGAATCCAGTGTAGCTCTTTCTTTGACCTTCATGGACTTCCAGCCACGATCACATGAGAGCAGCAGGGCCGGTTTCCCACCCCAGAGCAGTCTCAGCAGTATGAAAGACTGCAGAACCCCGGCGCGGTGAGCGGTGCTTTACTAGCAGCTCCATTTTCTCACCTCTTTATAGTGATTGCTGTCTTTGGGCAGTTATTGCCATCCTTCTATTGCCATGGGGAGCAGAAGGACCCGCACCAAACGTGCTCAGTGCTTACAAGATCAGATCCAATTTGCTTCCCATCACACAGCTGCATCCAGGCACCTAATTCTGCATTGCATTAACAACACAGGTTATTCACAGACGGTCTATGCAGAGCAGAACTAAGCTTGCCCTGCAAGCATCTGCATCCCCATGCAGGCTGTGTGTGTTCAAACAGGAGGATCAACATGTTGTCCTCTCACCCTTTATGGTGCCTTGCTTGCTGTTAATACATCTTGAAGATGCCAGAGAAAAGCTCTGTGAACCCATGCAGCCGAGCTGGGCTTGCCAGAGCAGCAATGGGTGCGTGGATGGGGGGAAAGAAATGAGGAAACCAAAGGGAATATTGACTGAAGCCAGTTCTTCTGGTTCAAACTTTTGATGTGTTTCTCAGTCCTGGCATTTCTGTGCTGTTTGTCTGTGCCTGGATTTGTGCTGTGTGTGTGTGACATCTCAGCTAGCAGCTGTGACAGTCGCGTGGTCACTAAAAGCTGTAGCTGTCTGTAGGAAATGCTTTCTGTTCTCATACACATCTTAGTAGTGCTGAGGAAGGAAATGAGACCCCATCCAGAACTGTGGGGTGGCTTAGGCTGCATGGGGCCTCTGGGAGTCTCCAGTCCCCTTCTGGAACTGCATTGCTCAGGGCTTTACCCACAGTTAATGCTTTCATGCAGAGTCTCAAGCTGCAGCCAGCTTTTCAAGGCAGCCATGGCATTTCTTCTCAGGCTGAAGACGCCTCTGCAAAGGGAAGTTTTTAATCATCAACCTGTCTGGAAATAGTTACCATCCCTTGCAACCGTAAATATATTCTGTGAATGACTAAATTTTCTATGTGCTGGAGATACCTGCCAATTTCTGCCACACATAGCGAATGTGTGACTTTCTGTCCATAAGCCTCACATTAAGGCTTAGCAAAATCATGGTTTGACTTTACCCTGTGCAGAGGAACCCAATGACTTGCTCTTCAACCAGGTGCTCACAGGGGGCTGAAGGAAAGCCTCTGAAAAGCACTGAGCCACTTAATTCTTCCTCACCTGCTAAAGACTGAGCTCCACAGCTCAGGAGCATCCTGCTGAAGCTCACTCTTATATGGCTTAGCTTGGCTGGAAGCCTCATGAGCCTGAGTGAAGTTTGGGTTCGTGATCATACCCAAAATTGGAGATGTTTTGCCAGGGTTTTGCTATGAAAAGTGCTCACAGCTCCATTGACTGGCTGTGCTGCCTCTGCAGCATCAATTTTATCCCTGGCTGACACCTTTGATTTTGGAAGTTGCCTCCATTTTCCAGAGAGAAGTATGTACATTAGCTATTTTTGGATAGCGTATATTTAATCTCCTGCAAGAAAGGGAGCAATTCACTTGTTCCCTATTTCCAGAGCCATTACATTTCTCTTAGTGACAGCTCCGAGGAACAGAAATACTTAACTTGTTTAATGTCTTCATTTGGATGATCGAAAGACATCTAACCAAAAATCCACTTCTGTAGCGCCGTGCAGAAAAGAGCGTGGAGCACCTTCTGGGTAGAGGTGCTTCTCTTCCATCTTGGATGAAAGGGAATGCTAAAAGAAAAATATGGGTTTTGAATGGTTCTTGTGTCTGCTCGGAAGCCAACTGAAAATGCTGCTGTCTGTTCATCATTTTCTCTGGTCATTCTTTAATTTTATGTTTAGCTGAGGACAAACTGTGGACTTTGCACCATGTAAAGTGTATTTAGGCTCTGTGCTGAAGTGAAAAATGAGTTGTCATCTGTGCCAGCATCGGAGTGCTCAGGGAGAAATCTGGGACAGTTGCATGGGCTGCCAATGGAAATAACTGATGGAAGATCTGACTGCATTTAATTGAAAACACATAAAGCAGCAGCATATTGTGAGCTCCTTGTGATGGAAAAGTGACAGAAGGCAAAGTGGTGACTTCAGAGGGGCTGCAGCATGCAGCCAGGGGCTTCTTGAGCCTGGCTTGCTCCCTACTTGTGTGCTGGGAGAGCTGGGCTGCTCCCGACTTGTGGAGATGCTCTCTGTTGCTAGGAGCTGCTGGGGCCTCTCCCTCAAATCAGAAAATGCAATTCTTGCTGGGATGTTCCCAGATCAGCAACAGCCCTGAAGTCCTGACATGTGTGTAGATCGAAGCACAGCAGCAGCTGCCCTTGAAATGCAGGTTGGGTTTGTGGCGTTGGTTGATGCAGTGTGTGCAGTCACAGCATCTCGCTGCAGGGATTATCCTGTGGCTCTGCAGGAGGGACCTGGCCCTGGTCCTGGCCCTGGCTGTGAGCAGCGCTCATGGAGTGGGGTGAGTGCGGGCAGCTCCAGAGTAGGAGAATGCTGCGAGGTGGAAGCAGCAGCAGTCAAGATCTGGATTTGGGGCCAAGGTAAATAAGAAGCTGAGACAAGGTAAAGAACATAAGGTCATGCCGCTGGGGCAGAGCAAGAACACTGGCTCTGTTGCACGTTGGTACTGATGAAGCAGCTCTAATGAGGAGACTGACAGCAGAGGCACAGGCTGATGCTGTTTGGTCTGGTACAAATTAAACCATTTGTTCATCTACAGTACATGTTCATACACGTAGAAGAAAGGCTGCAGTGTTTAATCTCTTTTTTGTTGATTTTTTTCTTTTTTTTGGTTGAAGCTATTTTACAAACTGGCTGAAAAGCCACCATCCATTCACAGGAGCTCCTGGGTGTGCTCTGAGCAGTGCAGAGCCCACCTGCACCTCAGCATCGGTCTGCTGGTGATGCTCTTGGTTCCTCTGAGAGGCGGGGATGTGGGGGTGCAGATGGAGCATGGCGTCCTCTGCTGCCCCCGCCACACAAATGGCCTCTGTGGATCTTAACCGCCATCTGAGCACCAAACTCTGTGGATGGACTTGAGGAAAGATAAACACAGCGGCTGCACTTTGAAATTATCATGGAGAAAGCAGAGCGTGGGTTTTATTAATTCTTGGTGCCCTTTCTTAGTCTCTCACATGTGGATGAGCTCAGAGGCACCATCCTCTGGATTTGTCACTTAAAGTCAACCTGAGCAAATAATAACACTGAAATGATGGGAAACGGACATTTGTCGGTCTGGTCTCCAGCATCCCATCTGTGCAGCATGCATCTAAAGCTTGTGCAATAAGGCCAGCACATCTGTAATTGGAAACAGCCACCAGTGGGAAATGGCGCTGCACGTTCTCTATGGTTACCCACAATACAAGAGCTGTAACACGAAAGCTTCGGGCCAGAGGAACAGCTCATTACCTCCACATCACAGGGAATACAAGGCTGGTTTTTAGGAGCACTGGCAGTGTTTTAGGATCAGGACCTACACGCACTGCCCCACCAGCCTGCAGGCTTGGTCTCATAAGCTGTGCTTCCAAAACATTCCATCCTGATGTTCGGTCAGGGCAGGGATCAGGGCTCACAGCCCCGCTCAGATCCCACTCTGAGCTTTGTGTCACAGAGGAGTGATGTGAGGCAGAAAAACTTTCTCGACAAGGAACTATCTTGAAATGTCAGAGGAATGAGAAACGCCAGGGTTTGAATTGTCAAATTTCTTTCAAAATTTACAACTTACACAAACAATTTGCACCAAAACCAGACAAGGACTGGGCACTGCTTTAAAAGCCCTCCTGAAGGGGCAGTGGCTGGGGCTGGGGATCCGACCTCCCCCGGCTGTGGGGAGAACTCTGCTGTTCTGGGTTGAGTCTCCTGGCTTTCACCAGCAATCGGCTGTTGTGGTCCCCAGGCAGTGCTCCTGGCTGCAGTGGGTCCCCAGCTGAGGACTGTGCTGGCAGTGTGCGTGCTGCTGATGGCTGCTTGGTTTGGAAGCCATGGGCCTTTCACATGGCTGCCCTCATCTTTAGATGAAGAAGTGGGAAAGAAGGCCATCTTAAGCACAGAGAATCTACATGGAAAGAAGGAAACGTGGCCTCTGTCTGCTCTTTCAGCACTTAGAGAAATTATTTCTAGAAACGCAAATTAATTTTCCAGACTAGACCTCACCACAGTGACAAAGTGAAATCACTTCATATAGAAATCCTCAAAGACAGGCTGTTAGCACAAACTGCCCGGGGTGTGTCATCCTGGCCTCCACGCAGGACCTGAGGATGGAAATAGTGTAGCTCCTCATCCCTGTTCATTGGCCGTTTATGAGCTATTTATCCAAGGAAACAAAACGAAGCAGTTGCTGCAGCCCCAGTTGTAGATGCTCTGTCCTCAGGGAACTGCTAGAATTTGCACAGAAAGGTCAAATAAACAGCATAAGCATTTTTGAGCCTCTAATATTATTCAATTAAAAATGAACAGATAATAATTAGTGGTATTAAATTAGCTGTATCAATCTTGATCGAGTCCAATGGAAAATACTGAAATCTATTTTAAAGCCTTTCCTACCGGAGCAGGGAACCATTTATTTTCCTTATAAAATAAAGTAGCTCTTCAGATTTTCCACCTGCATTTGTTGGGAGCAGTCGCTGTTTGCAGATCCCTGGTGATGCTGCTGTCTGTATTTAGGTGCTGTTTTCCTGTGAGTTTGAACTGCCATTTGTGGTCAGTGCTCAGAACCAGTGATCCCAGTTGCTTCCCACGCTGTTGGTTGGTCCTGGAGCAGGGGTGGTGCTGGGCTTAGCAGTGAGGAGAAGAGCACAGATGTTGATAGGAGGAAAATTATTTTCTTCCGAGAAGTCTTTCAGTGAACAACAAATGTCCAAGAGATTTTGCAGAGCTGCTGTGTGTGCTTTGTGGTGGCCAAGGTGTCTGAAGTCACTGCGGGAAGGCCAGCCCTGCAGTGTGGGGCTGCCTGCTGGCAGACCACCCAGGCTCACACATGGAAATCTCTTAGGCCAGGTCCACATTACTGACTTTTTCCAGCGTGTCCGTTTGGGCGCATGGATGGTGGGCTGCCATTGCTCCCCAGCTGAGCCGTGCTAGCAGAACCGTTCTGCAAATACAGAGGAGGAAAATTGCTTTTACTTTCATTGGAATCCTGTAAGTGTCTTTGACAATCGTTGCCATAATGTTGTTTGTACAAGCGGAGGTACCGTGTATAAAGCATGGAAGCACTGCCACATTATAAACACAAGAGTGAGGTTAAACCTTGAGATCCTCTTGAGTGTCTATGGGATGCTGGCATTCTACTGACATATGGTAATGTTTTCTTCCAGTGATCTCCCACAGAAGTAGTTCTAGGCCAGTTCATCATACATACAATATACAGCAGAGTTTATAAAGTTATTAGAACAAAAATGGTTTTGGAGATCCCATTTCACTGTACAGTATGCAACTTTAGTAAAAGAAATCTGTAAACAGATCCGTTAGCTGCATACAGAACTCCTTTTAATATTTACTCTGACAGTCCTAATGGTGGATTTCCGCCAAAATGTTTGTGCAGCTTCATGCCTGGAGGTTTCTACTTCAGATTTACAGCTGCATGTTTTCCTGTGTGATGGATGATTATTTCAAACTGCTGCTCTCTTCAGTCTTTAGAATGCCAAAAAGGCAGTTCTTGTTGCAAGCTACAACTCAGAGCTCCAGCCAGATTCTGCATGCAGTTCATGTCATTGTTTGTAGGGGATGGCGGCTGCTCCGTGCAAAGTAACAGAAGGACAGAACCGGGTCCTGCAGGGTTCAGTGCAATGGGAATAAATAATAATAATGTACATCTATTAAACAATTATTTTAGCTAACGTAAACAATCTGAGGCACTATCAGAATCCTTATGGCAATTTAAAATCTTCTGCATTCAGTTTGCTTTCTGTGGAAGCTGTCTGTGCATCCAGCGCGGGGCTCAAGCCTGGGTGTGAGCCGAGGGACGGAGCTTTGTACAGCTCCACGTGGCCGCCAGCCCATCTGAAATTACTGCACTCCTTAAACATTTATTTCAAATATAAACCTTCCCTCAGCACATCTGCAGTAAACATAAAACACAATTCTGGTGCACCTGGATTGCTCAAAGTCCTCCAGTGAATGATCATGAGTTTGCACTAACCCTAGAATTCCACAGCGATTCCTTTTGTTTGCTTGTTTGTATTCAATCTGGGTCTAAAGACAGAAGGCAATTAAATAATGAGATTAACACAAACTCTGGTGTGTTTTTACTGAATAGTTGGTTGCCAGCACATGTCATTATCACTACTATTTGGCTACAGGCTTAGGTATCCGTGTACAACACAGGCATTGCTTTCATGGACATTTTCAAAATCTTTTAGGATGCCGTTCCCAGAACCCATTCTTCTCATTGTCCTCTCAGTTCTCCAGCAAGGCTTTGCTGCTTCGGGAGCCCACACCCACTCAGGTCTGGGTGCCAGTGGAAGTGACATCAGTGGCAGGGTCACTGCGTGCTGTGCTAAAGGGGATGGCCCTCCCAGCAGACCCTCCCAGCCTATTCAACCACCTGTAGCGGTCAGAGTGAAATTAAAGGTTTGATATCAGACATACACAGCAACAAAACCTTCACAAACTGCAATGTCACTGAACACGTCGATCTGCTTTACAGCGAGGTTTTGCCTCAGTCTCACTGTAGATCTCCTGATCTGCACTCCTGTATGCTAGGAGCAGAGAAACCAAGTGCTCATGCATGTATGTGGGTCGGATGGAGGTGGGCGGTGCTGTTGCTCGGTGCTGCTGAGCTCTGTGATGCAGTGCTGAGGAATTGGGGAAGGTGTTGGGGAAGTGTGGCTGCAGGGGTTCCTTCCTTGACATCACCGAACACAATTTTATGTTAAGTAAATATCTGCATCCGTTTCATTCCAACCTCTGTAACCAAACCTAAACTAACTAAATAAGGCTCTGCCCAAGAACATATATTTTGGTTTGGTTCCTAATTTTAAGGTTTAGATAAAACTGAAAAGATTTGGGTTTTATCATCATTCTTCATTCCCAGCTGGCATCTAACTTCTGTGAATGAAAGCAGACTGGCTGCTCTCCCATAGCTCATTTATCTAGGCCAAGCTGAAACATCTGATTATTATTATGTGGCCTTATTGACAGGCTGGTTCGAGATTCCCAGGGCAGAATTGGAAGAGACAGTTTTAATATCCCCTTCGACAATGTTTTCCAGGAACAGAGGTGTTTATTTAGATACGAGTGCAGCTCTCCGCGGTTCTACAGCGGTCCCAGCACTGTCCTGGCTGAGCAGAGCCATAGCAGGGCTGGGGGGATCCCATGCCCTGGCAGTGCAGGGTTGCCCATGGCCACAGTGCGGGCTGCCCAGTGCTGGTTCTGCCTGGCATTGCCACTGAGCCTCGTGGTTGGCACAGCGCAGTCAGACCGGCACGGCCGGGACTCGACATGCACGTACTGCATGTGTTTGCTAGTTATGGAAAGAATGGAAGCTCTGGAGTTATCCTGGGAATGCCACACTGTCCGCTCCACTTCTTATCACACCGGCGCTGGCTCCTGAAGCTGTCTAGCTTTTGGCAGGAGTTCCCTGGCTCTCCTGCAGGATGAGGTGCGGATGCAGGACGTTCCCTGACTCTGTGCCCACTGCCGCTCTCCATGCCCCATCTGTGTCCTTGGGGCTGGAGCTGAGCACAGGCGCTGGGAGCTGGGCTGCTGCTCGCTGCCTGCAACATGAAACACATCTCATGCTTTGCGGGGCTTTGAGCAAGAGCTGTCTCAGCTTGTGATTTTCTGGTTTTCATAAATCTGAGGTTTTCTGACGCTGCGGGGCTGTTGTCATCTTGGTTTACTTTCTGGGTTTGAAAAGTTTGAACTTGTACCTCCATCCATAGGTTTGTGCCTGTCTGCACAGCACTTCACTAGGCTGCTTCCCAACCTTTTCTCCTGCACGGGACGATAGAAGATTTCTGTGCTGGAGTAAATGTAAGGATACAAAACCCTCTCAAGGCGGTTTGCTCCAGTCCAGCTTACTGTTCTCTTTTATGCCATCATATTTTTTATGTTCCTTTCCCCGGTTCTCTACGATATCACCCAAAATTAACTGGCATTGTGTTTCCTAGCCTTTTAACCACTATTAGAGTGGTTTTACTAAGTGATTGCTAAAAAAGGCTTTCAAGCTTCCTAAACACAATCACGTATTAAGAGAATAAAGGAGGCAGCATGCTGTGCTTCACAGGCTTATTTCTTACTACCAATTAATGGCTTTGAATGAAGCTGTAATTGAGCGGTGACTAATACTGGAGATGAAGATTGTCTTATCTCTATTATTTAGACCTTGTTCATCACTTTTACAACAATACTGAGTAATAAAAATAATAACACCACATTGCAGCTTCTCCAAAGATTTTAATTTGTTTATCAAAATCACTGTACCAGCCCATAAGGGCTCTTAGGAAGCCAGAATGCCTTGGGCTCAAACCAAGGTGGAGAAAAGCCAGGGTTGCTTCTGCAGCACCAGAGTAGGGGGCAGGAGAGGTACTGGGAGGAATGGGCAGAGCACAGCCCTGAGAGAGGTGGGGATCAGTGCTGAGACCTGAGTCCAGGTCAACTGTTCTGGCAGAATCCTGCTCTGTTGGTCCCATTTTGCAGATGGGACCAAAATCTGGACAGTTGGTGGCCAGGTTGGGGTGTTGAGTAGCCCTTGTGCAGCCGGGTCCGCAGTGGCTTTTCTCCATCATCATCCTCCCATCCCAGTCCTTCTTCAGTGAGACCAGGGGGTTCCTCAGTGTCTGCAAATCTGTGTGTTGTTTATAAATACGTGATGTACTTAGAAAAGTGCTGTTCAATTTACCAATAATGCTGTATTTATTTTTCCCGATTGTATCTAGTCACTAAGTCATAATTCTGAATCCTATTGGCTGACTGAAATGGTTTCTCAGGAAACTGGCAATTAAGGAGTGGGGAAAATGTCTGTGAGTCACAGATACTTATAAACAACAGGGATTGATTGTGCTGCAGCAGGATCCAGCCGAGCCCCTGCCCGGTCCCATTGCCATGCCATGCTGTGCTGTGCTCTGCACACTGGGCTGGGGGAAACAGACCACTGCTCCTCCTTGAGGCAACCACTGCCCCACTGGGCCCATTCTGGGGTTAATTGGAAGCATCTTGGTTCATCCCCAGCCCCACTTTCTTTGTGTGGTGATCATCATCAATGCCATCACACTCTGCTTCCTCCTGTGCTGCTGCAGTGCCCACATGCTTTTCCCTCTCCAGCTGCAGGCAGGTGAGCTGGATGGTGCCCACTGTTCTGCATGTTTGGGGAAGGAAAGCAAAGGGCACTCAGGGTCCCCAGATTGTCACACCATTCCTGTACCCCTCTGCCCCCAGTTCTCCTGCCCAGCTGCGTGCTGCTGAGGGATAAGCAAACACACACAAACAAAAATAGCCCCAGGTGACCAAGCAAACAAAAAACCGTATGCAGGCTCTGCTAGCAGCGTGCTGGGGGCATCACCTGCAGTGGTCTGGGGCTGCTGTGCTGCAATAGGATGGACCGAGTGTGGCAGGGATCCTGCAGCTGGCTTTCAGCAGCATTTCTGCTATTCAAGGTGCACCTGTTGCAAAAGGGACGCACTTCTGAAATAATTCATCTGCTGTCATATGGGGAGTTGATGATGGAACTAGAAATAGATCTCCATGTTGGCAGCACCCTGTGATGTGCTGTGTGATGCGGTGCTGCAGATGCAGGCTCCATCTCTCCTTGCCTTTTATCCACGGTTTCACTGAAACTTTCAGAAATCTTCTCCTGCTTCTTTATCTGCCTTTCACCTCCACTTACAGCTTAATTTCTATTAGCTGTGCCATTATCTCTTCCTTGAGTTCTGACATACATTACTGTGAAATACAAAAATCTCATTTCATATTAAAGCTAATCTACAATTTTGATTTAATAAATTGGACCATGCTCAAGGAAATCAGAGTGAAATATCAGCTTGTTAAGTTTCATATCAGCAGCCCCCTGATAGGTATAATATGGCAATTTCTGGCAAATAAATGATCAGAAAGTTTTGTATGCCGTGTCTAATCACAATTCCTATCAGATAGAAATTACCACCTATCTCCCAAAGGATGGATTTTTTTTTTATTATTCCTCTATACAACTGTGAAATTAATTATGCCATTTAGGGCGGGAGTTTATGAAAAAGACACAGAGGGTGGTTCTTTGGGAATTATCTCACTGATGTTACTTCAACCATCTAAATAAACACGAGGGATTCATTTTAGAGGGAGGCACAGTCATCAGATGCTTTGATTCCGCATATCAACTCTCTCCCGCTTCAAAGTCTCATCTTTATTATTTAGCACCAGCTCTCATCTTCCCCATTTTTTTTTAAATGCCCTCTTCTGTTCAGCACTTTTGAGACATTTTCCTAAGTGGGTTGTTTTTTCCACCGGCCCTTGTAGAGCTGCATCATTATTCTGCATCTTAACAGCGCTCTAATCTTCTCCCTAATTACATGTAATGAGTGTTTTGGAGTTGACAGAAGTACATCAAGACCTAATAATAAAGAAAATGACTAAATCTAGTCTTCCAATTATATTCTATTAGCTCAGATGGTTGGCATCTAGTAGATGTAAAAATAGGAGTTATTAAAATCCTCCAATCTTCCCTTGGTATTTCATCCCCTACCTCACATTGCGTTTCCACGACCACATCAGCAACAGTCTTCTGTGCCTGAGCCCGAGATGTACGGAGTCAGAATGGAGCATTTAGCACAAAGTCCTCTACGGGTTGGAGATGAGGCCAATGGTAAATGGTTGCTGGGAGCAGGTTTAGCACTCAGCTGTGAAGTCTCGTACTGATTAAATGTGCTCATAATATAAAAAGGTGCTAAAAATGAAGCTCATCAGCATGTGGGAGAGGTGACGGTCTTCAGTATTACTTGGGATAAGCATCTTTTTTTTCCTATTAGATATTGGAAAGAAAGAAATCTACCATCAGAACTGGAAGGATTCTGGTGGTTATTCATTCATTCTGAAATAGGAGTTCTGAAGTGGCACTGAGCCCAAGCCCCACCACTGGCACCCAAGCTTCCTTGGGGTCAGGAGCTCAGGCTGATATCTCTCTGACTTTGGAACCTAAAAGCAAAAATGCATCCTTGTTAATGTAACCTGTAGGGAAGTGTTGCCCTCACCCTTTCCCCCATCTTCTCTTCTTCAGTTGTAGTCCTCTGTAATGTGGTAGAGATGTTGAAGAATTATCTCCTAGCCGAAAGAAGAATGGTACAGAAGAAAGTTTAAATATTTGATCATAAGTCACTATCTTGTGCCTTCAAGAAAGCTTCATGAGCTGTTACTTTCCCTGCTCCCCTTCTCAGAGCGAGTCTGTTTGTAATTGATTCATGAAAGTCAAAATGAACCATCAAATGCAAGTCCAGGTTCAGCTTCACTACTTGAAAGGAACTTCTTGAAAAACGTGAAGATTTGGGTGTTGTGACCCAACCCCCTTCACCACCATCCCTGTTCCCAGGAAGTTCTCAAACTAGGAGCCATTTTCAGCTCTTTGCTTTCTCTTCACCATCCTACCAGTGAGGCCCATCTGCTTTACTTCCCATCCCTCAAGAGTCCCATCTCATACCACTGGGACGCATCCCAGAACCTTCAGATAGCCTGGAAAGCCATTTCCCACAGACAGTGCTGAAAGAACATGTCAGATTAGAGGCGCTCCCTGGTGAAGTGCCATTGGGAAGCAGAAGTGTGATCAGACTCAGAGATGGCCCATTAGCTGCTTGAGTGGTGGAAATGAAACTTGTTAACAATTCTGCTGTTCCTCACAGAGAAACGGCCCCAGTGAGATTTAACCCAGCTGATCTATCCTAAAGACAATTATAGGATGCAAATATTTATAAACCACCCATTTACTTTATGCCCATGGACACGTTGAAGCCCCTCTCTGCGTTCCCGATGCAGCCTCCCTCACTGCTGAGGCCGCAGCCTGCTCACCCCGATTCGTATTTCTGGTACCCCACACATGGAACTGCACTGGAGGAGCCTCCGTGAGGACACAGGGGGCTCAGCCTGGGCAGGAGGGACCCTGGTGAGCAGAACTGACGCCGCAGCCAGGAGCGGAGTGCTTACAAATAGCTTCTGTAGGAACAGATGTCCCATGACAGGCACAAAAATAATCTTTTGGTCTTTTTAACGACTGTCGCCACCCCATTTTCCTCCCCCAAAACCAGAACTGTCGGCTCCAAACACGCCTCGGGGAAAACAGCCAGACTGACAGGAGGGAAAGGGCCGGGGCACAGCCGAGGACTGCCGTCAACCTGAAGCTGAACACTCCAGACACGGTGTGATTTATACACCCTGTCTGAAATAATGGCTTCAGCAGAAGAAAAGCCCCTATTGAAATTGCTGCTGTCACTTGTGCTTCCTGTTTATAGCGCTGGATTCAGTTACACAGATGTCAGCGGTGCCATCACTGTGCTGACAGGTAGGGGAAAATATAAGAACATGAGCTCTCAAATCACATTTTGGTGCCAATATCTTCCTTAGCAATAAGAGAAAGGAGAAAAACAATTTCAGAAGAACAGCAGCATGTATCCGCAGTCACTGCCGAAGCAGAACAATTATTGTTGCTATAAAGGAATGTGTGATGCATCATCTGCTCCTTAACCACTCCTGTGAGAGAAGGAAGGGTTATCGGGGGACTCGAGGGGAGCAGATATCTAACCCCAATCTTTAATAAAGGAGCTGGAGAGGAATCAGGAAATTATACACACTTTGTGTTGATCTCAATGGTAAATACAAGTCGACAGAAATTAATAAAGGATGAGGTCACACAACAGCTGGAGGAGTTCGAGCTGATTTAAGAAAATAGTCCAGATGGCTTTTTGAATCCATTCTTTAATGGAATAAAACCTTACCTGACAAGTCTGTAGGACTGCTCTCCTCAGCTGGGAGAAGAAACAAGGCCAGATGAGCAGTGATAGCACCTGGTTATAACAGCAACTGGATATCCCCCGAGCAGCACGTGGAGGGCTTGGCATCACTGGGTGCTGGCTCAGAGCTGCATGGTGCATGGGCTCGGGTGGTGCCATGAGAGCAGAGCTGGCCCAGAGACTGCTGTGGGTGCTGTTCGTGGAAAGGAAGGCCCTGTGGCAAGCTCAGGGCCGGGACGCCTCTTTCCCCCAGCAGCCTGCCCACAGCCACAGGGACACAGCACAGCCATGGGGACATGGCACAGCTCCAGGGACATGGCACAGGCAGGGCTGTGCCAGCACCGGGGCTCATTGCTCTGCACACACCGGAGGTTCAGGCAGGGCCAGGGAACTGAGAGTAACTGCGTATACGTTCCTGAAGAATGTCTGGCTTGATTTCAGTGAGTGCTATAGCAAAACTGCCCGTTGTACTCGGAGCGTTTCACAGACTGTCCTGCATAGCTGACTCCTTACCCAACACGCGCTTGTGTTTGAGGTTGGAGCCAACCAGTGTAGAAGCATAAGGGTTAGATTTGGGACTAAGCCATTGTCCCACATTACGGGCTGCGTGGACTGGCTCCAGAGGGTAGGAGCTGTAGAAAAATGCAGTTTGAGCTGAGCTCCGTCCATGCTCTGCTGAGGTTTTTGCATGAATTCAAAAAAAATCATGAATGTCATGAATTCCATCAGCTCTGTTTCCAAGACTCATACAACATATAAGTTTCTTTTGGTTTTAAGACAATATGATGTTTTTACTTCAGCCCTTAAATTGCAGTAGAAAACTCGTGACTGGGAAATGCATCAGAACAGACATTTCAGACCCCCTTGCTGCTGGGTGGTCTGTCCATGAGACAGAGCTCAGTCCTGCAGGCTTCGCCTTCCTGTAGCTTGCACATTTTCCATAGAGAACTTCTGGTGAACTTCTAGCACTGAGCTAATACTGAGCTTCTGTGAGCAAGCTCTGTTGAAAGGAAGGAGACGTTACAAGACATGCGTTCCCTTATAGCAGTTCCTCAAGCTTTCCTAGTTAAAGGACCATCAGACTGTTGGGGAGAAAAATGTGGGTCACCCTCCATGTCTTTGTTGTTTGGCTGTGGAAGCGGCGTGATAAGCAAAGTAAGTCTTCAGCATTCCGTGAACAAAATGTTTTTGTTTTGAATAATCAGAGCAGTACTGCAGTAATTGCAAAGGCTGTAATTAGTCACTGAGAACTGCTGGAGTGGCACCTGGTGCCACGTGGGTGCAGTGCTGGCAGGCACCTGCCAGCTCACAGGTCTGCTTTGAAAAGTCTTCTTTTTCAGGCCAGTGTGTGATGCCTTATAAGCAGCTCTGTAGTTCTGAGGTTTTGAGAAAGGACTTCATTTTGCTGGTTTTGCTCAGCTTTTTGGCTCTTTCCTGTTGGCTGGGTTTGACCAGACAACCCGGGCTACCTTTTCCTAGCTTACCCATGTGGTGTAACTGAGCTGTGCATCCTTTAATTCATTTGCTAATTTCTCTTTTCTTGGAGCTTCAAGCACAACTTCCTATATTCTGGCACCCACTTGCTCACCAGGACTTCCCCTCCTCAAGAGCATCCCTTCCTGGAGAGCATCCCCTGCCTGAGAGCAATGCCCGCCCCAGCAGCATCCCCTTCCGCTCCACCTCACTCCCTGCCTGCGGCAGCAGGAATTTCATGCTGATAAGGGTTGTTGAAACTAGATAAGGATTCGAGGAAAGGGAAGTACTTGTAAATAGGCTCCACATACTTTATCTTTGTGTCCTCCTGCACTTCCTGACCTGCCCTGACCCCCACTCTGTGGCTGGGATGGAGGCAGGAGCTCTGATGGCTGCAGCTGTGGGACCTCATGGGCTGTGTGGTTTTATTCACTTACAAACATGGAAATCAGCATTTTTTCATCACAAATTGGCTATTTCTAGATACTTTTGGAACATTATCTTTTGTAACAAAAACTGTACATTGAGTCTTAATTGGTTCATTCTTTTTTCCTTGCCCAAGCTCTTTAAAGCACAGAAAATCAGAGAAGCCCAGTGCTTGCTCAGTCACCAGTATCACTTTTGAGGCTTATACTAAGAAATTCATCTAAGGTTTTAATCATTCCCTCTAGCACACTGCAACAGAACGCAGCATTTAAGGTTGGGCGGTGCTAAGAAGGTGTCCTCTCCAAACAGAGTTCCTTAGAGGCGTTTGCCAAATGTGTTACCTGTGAGGCACCAAAGGAACCTTTTCCTTCTTTCTGAGATAGAGAGTGGAAGAAGAAATATGAAAAAGTCATTTATCTTCCATTGACACCACCTATCAGCAAAGGTCACATTGCCCCACAGAGCGCCCTTCTTACACCTGCAGTCAGAATGAACCTGAGCTGTAAAAGTGGTGTCTCTGATAAACTCTGATGTTGTAATGTTAAAAACAAATAGAAGAAATAGGCAGAGGTTCAGCACAAAGGAGTTCGTTCCTTCTCTGTCAGCTGCAAATGTACTTTTTTCTCCATCATTCTCCAAAATATTGAATAAGTCAGGAATTATTACAGAAATGTCCCTGTCATTCTGAATAATACATGAACGAAGTGGATGAAGTGCCTCTTCATTCAGATTGAAGCAATTGTTTCATGTCTCCTTGCACGAGGCCATGTGTAACCCATTGCTGAGTGCTGCCGACTGGGCCTTGCAGGATGGGGAAGTAACAGCTGGAACCAATTGGAGCTATGGCTGACTCGGTTCACAGTTTATTCATTTGTTGGTGTGTGTGCAGGGAGGGAAGCTAATTAAAATTTAGCATGCAAAATATTTACAGGGAAAAGGTCCCTGTGAATGCGTTGAGTGCTGCTCCCTGTATGCTGTGCCGGCTCCATTAACCCTTTGCGTTGCTCAGCTCCCCATCAGCCTTGGCTGCTCTCTGTATGGTGCCGCCTGCCCTGCTCATCCCAGTGCACAGCTCTGCCCAACCAAAGCCCCTTCTTCTCCCATAGACCGCCAGCCATGCAGGGCAGCTCTGCACAGTGCTCCTTGTGCAGGCAGGGACTGTTGGGCTCTGAGCTGGAGCGCCTCTCCGCCATGTCAGGGGCTGATCTTCGTGTCTGGGAATGAACCTCTGTGCTTTGAAAGAAAGGAAGAGATACTTGGCTGCATTAGGGGGCATTCAGGGAAGTAACGCTCACAGAACGTCTCTGAACTGCTGTAGGCTGCTTGTTATGTGTGAGTACTGTTAGCATTAATGATAAAGCCTGCTCTGAGCTGTGCACACACTCATTTCAGGATGCAGCGGGTTCGTGCGGGGGGTTTCTGCCCTACTTTGGTATGTTTTGTTATGTGGCATGGTGCTGCTGGAGAGAGATCTGCAAGTTGCAATGAGTAAATGCAGAGCAGGCAGTACAAAATATTGGTGCTTTTTAATATTTATTCACATATTAAAAAGTTAGTACAGTGACTGAGATGAATGCTCAAAACTTCAATTAAAAGCAAAACAACAACGCTGTCTTGCAGTTGCCTTAGCAGCAGAGAAAGCGCAGGTAAACATCCTTCCTTCTGAAAAATGGCCCTGTTCCTCAGAAATCCCACAGCCTCCCTGTCCTGATATGTGTGTCTCATTCTACTGGAGCAAACCACAAAGTGACAGTGGTGCAAAGCCCGTCGTGGTTTGTTTGAGGCTTCTTGCTGATCTTGATGGACCCCAGACCATGAGTAGGAAGGGGATCTCATTTCACTGAAAGAAAATCCGTCATCTCCTCCTGATGGGGAGTGAGTCCCACCTTGCCCTCTCAGTCCCCAGCAGGTGCCTGCTGCCATGGGGAGCTGTGGCTGCCCACACACGAGAGCCCTAGCACCCCTCCTGCAAAGCACAGCCCTGGGAACCATCCTTGCCTGCAAAGCCAAGGATTTAAAACCCCGCTGTGTTGCAATGGGCCAATGGAATCCAAGTACAGTTAATCCTCCTTACACAAAACACATTTCATCCAATTGTGACTCTATTAATATTAATAACATACTTCCACACGAGGAGTACCACGAAACATCGGGTGCTGCTTTGATCCACGCTGCTGGGGGCTGCTTCCAGCCTGCCAGCTGCTGGTCCCCACATCCTGCTGGGGTGAGGATGTTGGCAGTGAGGACGTGTGGGCCGTGGGCAGCTGTCAGGGGGCAGGGGCGGCACTGACTGCATGTGCTCAATGCCAGGGACACCGGATGCCTCTGGGCGTGAACATCTCCCACTGCTGTGCCCTGGTGCCCATTGTGGAGCAAAATCAGGAGCAGAGGACACAGTCTGTGGGGAAGATGGATGCTACTGCTGAGCTGCGGATGTCCAGTCCTGGCAGACAGGCCCAGCGGGTGCCGGTGCCCACAGCACAGGCTCAAGGGTGCTTCGCTGGGTGCTCAGCAGACATGAACCTTACGCTGAGTCTTGCTGTTAGAAAGTGTTACTGAGAGCTTTTATGAAAACCTACTCAAGCTTGACTGTTCATAAATAAGCGTGACACTTCCCTCTCTGCCTTCACATGGCATGCATGCTTTTAAGTAGTCCAACTTTATATAAAGGCTCACTGTTGCAAAAAATAACTTTCATTGGCTCCTTTCCCAAATACATTAATTGCAACCTCAATAAGAGCGTACGGTGTTTGCATTTCCACTTGCAGCTGTGTGTTTCTGAGACTGAGCACTGGATTGGCCACAGCACTCTGTGTGCTGCGTGGACCCTGGTACTGTAATCCTAATTGCACCCAGCAACTGTAATAATGAGGCTTTGAGGTTGGATTAAATATTAGTGGGTAAAATACCAATTTGCTCCTTTTCCCTTCGAGCCACAGAGAAGCGCACACTTCGTTTGCTTTCTTCCCTTACTTGTCTGCTCTATTCACTAGGGTTTAGGAATGGATTATGTGGGCAAAAGTTTGCGTCCCTTTTATAATAAGCATGACAGCAGCCCCGTTCTAGCTATGTGCACAGCAGGTGAGCCCACATCAGCCCTTCCAGCCCCAGATGGGATGTGCTGCAGCCCCATGAAGGCCTGCCTGCTCAGCACGGTGGGTCACAAGTAAGGAAAAGCAGATGGAACAAAAGGCCCCTACAGTTATCTAAGTAACTGATTGAGGAGTGTGGTAAAGGGTTTTTTTTGTTGTTGTTATTTGACTATACTGAACAGCTATATTTGCAGAATATCACATCTCTTGGGGCTTTTCTAACACTGCGGTTTGGATGTGCTGCACTCACGCCTAACTAGCTGTCTGTGTGCCAGGGACATTTTTTTTCCCCTTTATAAATGACAATATTTTGATTTCGCACCACAGTTGTATCAATATTCCATTCTCCTGAGGTCCCCTTAACGTGATGACAATTGTGATATTAGCTCAGGCTGCTAATCCCAGGGCTCCAATGTTTTAGCATCCCTAATCTTATCAGAAACATAGTCTTCCAAGAATATATTGTTGCATTTATCTTCATATGCATCCTGCAAATCAAGCTGATGAGCATCCGAGCCATAGTCAGACTCTCAAACTGCCTTGAAACGTTCTGGGTGTGTTCCGCATCCCTTCCCACATGGCGGTGCACAGGGAGGTGAGAAGCACGTGCCATGGGTGTCCTGCTGTGCCAAGGCTGTTAGAGTGCCAAAACTGCCTCCTCTCCTCCATTTTTGTGGTTTAATGGACATTAAAGGTAAATTCTTATTGTAAATACATGTATTTCCTATAGGAAAATACTGTCCCCTGTGACAGTATATGCAGAAGCTCCACCTCCATGGCAGACACTAATTCCTGTCTGTGAGCAATGCAAGCCCTTGTGAGGGAAATACACCTGTAAGGTGCAGGTGAAGGAAGTCAAGGAGAGATTGTAGGCCTGGAAGATCAACTGATGGCAACTGAGTAACAGACTTGAATAAAAAGGGAAAAGGTGCAGGTAGGGAGAGGGCCCTGAGAAGAGGTTGGGGACAGGAGTTTGCAGGTGGGGGCTCTGAGGAGCTGCCGAGGATAGAACAGAAGGTAAGTTATTTATGTGCCCAGCTGTAGGGAGCTGGGCCCCTAATGTAAACTGATTCTGTTTGTAGAATGGTGTTAAGAAAGTGATTCCTGGTTCTGTATGGCGGGTTGTATGGGAAATTGGTAATCACAGCCTGAACCTCTGATTAATCAGCTGAGGCAAGTGTTGGGTCAGCTGTGGGAGCACAGGTGAGAGTAATTCAGCTGTGCTCACGGAAGGGGTGGAGCTTGACTCCACCTCCTCTAGACCTCATTTAAGGGCTGACCACCACTAAGGCAGCATCTCTTGGAGATTGCTCCCTGGTGGAGATTGCCTCAGCATTTCCCAGTGAAGGCATCCGTATCGGTGAGTTTCCTTATAAATAACCTTTTGAATATCTGTTACCATTTTTGTGCTATTCCACCTTATATGGGTGAAAAATGGGGTTGTTCTGCTTTGGACTAGGCTGGTTTGGAAACTTCATCTTCAGAGTTCTGCAAGTCCAGCTTGTGCTTGGTGCAGGGCACAGGACTGAGGGCATTGGGAATGATGGAGCTGAGTGGGCTATGCATCTCTGCTGTCCCCTTCCTGCTGCACCACTTGGCAAGGCCCCTGCTATGGGAGAGGAGATCTGCAGGAGGGTTCTTGTTGCTGAGAGCTTTAGTTAAGGGTCTCCCACTCCTAGCAGAGCTGTCACATGCTGCCCAGCCCCAACTTCTCTGGCTGTGAACTTCAAATTCTAGAGAATGTGAAGGCTTTCTTCAAAGAGTTTCTCTCATGAAAGGATAGTTTTCAAATCAGTTTCATTTCTTGGCCAACTTATTACTCATCCAGCCATCCCAAGCCCTAACCATGTTATCAAAGTACTGTATTCCCTCAGACTGAGTTGGGCTGGCTGGAAGACAAGAATGTCATTTTCTGGAAAACTTCATGACTTTGAAATTTGCTTTCAGTGTGCATTGGACACAACAGAGTGCTTTAGGGAGAGGAGGAAAATAAATGAGAACTGCAACTCGTGGATGTGCATGCACATCACATCTAACAGCACTGAAATCATGCCTGCAGCATGGGAGCTCAGTGCCTACTGGGTGTCTGGAGGTGCTTTTCCTCTAGGAGGGATGGGTTCCTGGGCTGGGGGCTGCCTCCAGGATTCGGCTTCTGTGGAGCACTGGTGCTGGAGGAGTTCCATAAGCTGGGAGCTGCATCAGAAGCTGTGTTGTGCCTGCAGTGTACGCCTTCATGGGACTTGTGGGTACAACACACACCTCAGCATGGCTGTGGCCAGGGTTGGGATTTTCTTGGTGGCTTGCTTTCTCTTTGAAGGACCAATTCAGCCCCTAGAAAATCAATGACAGCCCACCATGTGGGGGCTCTCGCAACCCTGCGTGTGGGTACAGTGCTTTTGCCTCAGCTCTGGAGCAGCAGCTGCTGCTCTTCCCTCTGTGTGTCATGTGGATGCTCTCTCTTTTAAAATCTGATAACATTGGTCACAAATGCAACAACATAGGGCAGGTTTTTATAATAGACATATATGTATGTGCATATATATGTGTTTTTGAAAAATCCTGGAAGAGAAAGCAGCTGTTTTACTGCTGGGGGGTAGAAATCCTTGTGGAAGGGAGGAGTTCCCCTCAGCTGTGCTAAGTCCATTCCTGCTGCCCAGATAATGTTGTTTCCCTATTCTGGTAAGCAGATGAAGCAGCCAGCAAAACTGCAGGAGCAGCTTTGGTGATGGGGCAGCTGTGATAAGCCATTGCTCTAAGTAGTCTCTGGAGTTCTTGATGAGCCTGGGCCAGATGTGTGTGCAATGCTGGTGCCCATAAGCTCAGCTCCCTGCCTGAAGTTGCCACTCCATCCCAGCCGCTTGGCATTGCTGCCCAGCTCCGCTGCCCCAGCTTGCTTCTGCTGCTGTTGCTCAATGCCTTTTGCTTCACTGCATTGCAAGAACCAATTGCACAAGTTCGTGACCCGCTGGATTAACTCATTCACTTGCTGCTGGTGTGCTTGGGCTGCTGAAGTGTTCACTTCTGCTGCTTTATTCAGTCCTCAGCTGAGAGCAATAGGAAATGACATGCTGTATGTGAAGAATTTTGGACAATAAGCTGTGTTTATTCCCTGATGGCTGGTTATAACTGTTAGAAATGATAGAAAGTTGTTGGCTGGCCTCAATTTTCTAATGTGGAAAAAAATACACAGTGCTTGTTTTCCTTATTGAGAAAATACAGTTTGTGAGTGGGATCTTCCAAACCTACTCATCAAAAAGTGGATTCTGAGCCTTGTTCAGACAACAGCTCTCATGTTTGCTAGTTGGGTAGAACTTTTTCCAAATTCTGGAAGAATCTCTTGATTTATTTGTATTTTTTGTCCTCTCCGTGAATTCTGTGCTGAGATTCCATATGGAGACACCGTGGTGCCCTTCATGCTGGTGGCAGTGTTCTCAGACTCCCGGTCCCTGGCTCACAAAGTGCTCTGCCCCCGTTCTGCCCAGCTTTGGCTTATGGGTGTTTTCTCACTGCAAGGCAGCAGCTTAATGTATGACCAAGTAAAATCCACGTGATAAGAACAGCTTGGAGTCCCCTTTGGGCTGTGGGACTGCTGAGCCCTGGGGCTGCCTGGGGACATCACTGTGTTCCCCTGTCTGAGGGAAACGCCCAGTGGAATATTTCTGGATGTTCTTTAAATTAAGAATGGGCTTCCAGAAGAACACAAACATTTCTTTAGGCCCTTCCAACAATAGTGGGTATGGAATTCTGTACCCGCTATTGTTATGCAGCCTTGTCCCTCTCAGCTAATTAGTGTGGGCTTTTCTAAATGATGCATTTAGTGCTGAATTATGTATTTTTAAAAGTTCTTATGGTTGTCATAACTGGAACGATGTGCTGGCCTGACTCGTAATACCCTCCACGGCCTCCCTGGAGTCAGGCGGTGCATGCAGAAGGATGAAGTCAATAAAACTGTACTGCATGTCACTGGAGATCTAAAGGATTTTTTTGTTTTTTTTCTTCTTTATTTATTTATTTTCTTTTTAATGAGTAACAATCCTGGGCAGCCAGAAATAACTTCACAAAATTCAAAGGTCTAATTAAGAAAATCATTTAAGACCATCCTGAGATTTAAGGAGCCACGGGGCTCTCCCTGCCTGGAGCTGGAAGGAGCAGGTGGTGCTGTGACAGCCCTCACTGCAGGGTTTTGGTTAAAGCAAAGAGGGAACATGGGGCAGTGCTGCGTGGAGTTGGGTGAAGGTGAGAGGTGCTGTGCTCTGTGTGTGCGCTGATTCCCTGTGCTGGAGCTGTGTGCAGCACTGCTCTGCTGGCACTGACACTGGGCCAGTTTGGCAGACTTTTCCACCAGTATGGGAAAATGACCAAAATGGAAATAGCAAATCACTGGAGCCAGGCTGAATTAGAGAAATCCATGGGTCAGTTTGCAGTTGTTTCCCATTGTGATGACAGCTTCCTGTTCAAACATTCTAGTGCTCTTGATCATCTCATAGCTACCAGCAACTTTTGCAATGGCTCTGGAGGCTCTTGGGCTGCTGCGAGCCAGCAGCTGGGCTAGGGCATCTGGGGCTGAGAGCAGAGAATACTGCAAGAGGAGGTATTGTGGCAAGCTGTTAGTATGCAGGGTCAGCATCATAGGCAGCCCATGGTTGCTGTGATAATGTGATACCCATGTAAATGGGACTGCTGATTATTATATATATATATACATAATAATAATGCTAATCTCATCCTGGGGCAGGGAAGTGTCTCCAGAGGGCCTTCCTCCCCTCTGTGCCCCCCCACCCGCACTCATTCACTCCATGCTGAATGAGTAGAAGTGTTTTGGACCCCTTACCTCTTGAGAGCTCTCACATCTGAGACTTCATGGAGACAGCCCTGTGGGAGGGATGTTTGGGCTCAAATCCCAGGGTGGTTATTTATGAAGCCAAAAAGCAAACACATCTCTAGAGCAGTGTACACAGCTCAGTTTGCTCTGAGTTTGCCTGCAGCATGGCTGAGGGGCACAGTAGAGCTAGAGCTGCTCTGGAGATTGGCTTCCATGGAAAGCTGAGGTGGGATGTCTTGGGCAGCGTGGTGTGTGAAGTTCTTCTCAGAGTCCTGCTGGTTTTGTTGAGGAGTGTGAGGTATTGCTCAGTATGGCAGCATTAGGACAGCATTGCTGTCTTACACCTCACCTAAAACTAGTCATTTCTGGGTTAATTTGAAGTTATGCATTTTGGTTTCTGTCTAATTGAAACAATAATGGTGTTATATGAATCCATGATGAACAGTTTTAAGCATCGCTCTTGTTTCTTCGGTGACGATCATGTTGATAGAGCTGAAGGTTTTTCAATCTCATAAAGCAAATGAATGATTCACGGGCTCTGCCTGTACACAGCAACTCTATTTATATAGAGAATATTATAAAAATACCATGTCTTGTTAATCATACATCTGTATTCATTTGGATAGGAGGCAATTATTTCTCTCTACTCAGTTCCGTTTGGTGACTTCCTAAAGTGCCAGAGATGAATTATTGCAGAGAAAAGGTTGAAATGCAATTATGGTGCTCAGCAGCTCCATGCTGCTGCTCCATGCTGCCCCTCCAGCACAGCAGGACTGCCCTCATCTGCACAGCTCCACTCCAGTGTGGGGCACCTCCACCTCCTGGTACTGCAGTGCCCTGGGGATGTGGCATCCAACCATCTCTTTTGCAATAGAAAGGCTTATGCTTCATTAAAGTATATATATCTTTTTCAATATCCTCAAGTTAACAATGATCTAAGGGCAGCCAGGAGCAGTGTCCTCAGCCTAACCCTCAGGGTCGTGCTTATGATTTCTCTCCCTGTTGTATGGCCATGCCAAATGGAAGTCTGTGATGGAGCCCTGCAGCCCTCAGTGGGACATGGTGCTGTTGATGTTACCCCACTGCTTGCTGGACAAGTCTCTCCTGATTCAGTCCACACCTGGTTAAGTTACCTTTGTTTTGGGCAAGCTGTCATGCAAAATCCCAAATATAGTTCTCATGTCCAGCTTAACGTGCAAGAGAGACTGAAGTTTATTGGACTGAGTTTGGTCTGGAGAAGCAGTGCAGCTCAAGTTGCAGAACGCTTCTCAGCGACAGCACTGCTTTAGTGATGCTCTCAGGTGTTGACAGTTCCACCTCTGAAACAACTCCTTAGGCACTGAGAGCTGTCACAACTATGTTTACTCTGCATCACCCAGCAGTTTTACTCCCAGGCCGGCAGCATCCCGCAGTGCACCCCACGTGCTGCAGGGCTCCTGCCTGTCCTGTTCAGAGCTGCCTCTCAGCACCCACGCTGGTGCGTGTCTTCCTTCTGTGAAGATGAAAAGAGCAGTTTCTTCAGAAGTTTCTTATGAAATGCAGAGTCTTGTTGAGCAGAAGCATCATTCCTTTACCTGGTTTTGCCTTTCATCTCAGATCTGAACGTGCTTGTTCTACAAATTGCTTTAACTTATGTAGAACTTTGTGAATGCTGCTTTTTCTTGGGTTTTGGCTTTGGGAAGGTGCACTGTGATTTTTCTGCATGAAGCAGGCACAAAACCAGGCTTTCAGCCTCCAGCTTGTCTTGTGCTGGCTGTGCAGGCTGGCTGTCAGCTAAGGGAAGCAGGTTGTCAGAGCAGAGTGGCATGTGAGGGAACACCAGACTGGGCAGGCAGCATCCCAGCTGTGCCTGCAAGCACTGCCCAGTGGCAAAGCTGCACGCAGGATCTTGCAGTGGGGCAGGAAGCTCTGCTCACCAGCTCACAGTCATTTGGGATTATGTTATATATCCATTTGGGAATACATCACTGAGGTGAGCAGTAAATCAGAGTGAAGACTGCTGTCAGTTATGGGCTCTGTTCAGTGGGAGTTTGTTCTGTGGTTGTCCCTCCAGCTGTCTGTATTCTAAAACTATTTAATTGTATCACAATTAAGTATGTGCTGTGGAAAGGTGTTTCAGCGGCAGAGCTGTCACCTCTTGTTTATCTCATTGGGTTATTGCTGCGTTCATTTTCAGGGAAGGGCTTTGCAGGGCAGGAGCTGTGCCCCAGGCCAGTCACCATCACACAGGGACTGCTGGCACCTCCTGGTTGGTCAAGTCAGTATTTGTTTTCATAGCATCCAGACATTCAATCTGGATCTCAGGATTGCTTTTCCTTTGAGGAGCCATCAGGAATTCCCACCACAAAGTCTGTTGAGGTGATAGTTTAAATGATCCATTCCTTGTTGTTTTTTTTTTTTTCCTCTTTTCAGCACTGTATCTCTCTAAACCCTTAGAACACATACCAAGATGTATTAGATGTATAAATACAAGTACATGTGCATACATGCATATGGTTTCTTTCTTTAACCCTTTAGCCATGCAAAAGCCTTTACAAACATCCTGGAACCCCCACATGTTTGGGAGGGGGAAGAAGAGAACTTCTACCCAAGGAAAAATATCTGTTTCTGCAAAAGTAATGCGCTGTGTTGGCTTTATAGCATCACAAAGCACCTTCCTCCATGAGTTCTGTATGTTCTGTCCCTGAAAGATTTTAGTGCAACAGTGACCTTAGAGGGCTCTTGAAGAGAGCCCTTTCTGCTTGAATTGTATCCTGACATGTAATGAAGAGGTTGCCATGGCAAGTGTATATTTTTGATGGAATCAGAAAACAAGTGAATAAACCACGTGTGTCCCCCATCCATGAATTACTATGGCTCAAGGCAGCAGCAGCCGCTCTTTATCAGTATGTGACCAATTTTTTTCTCGTTCCTTTTTTTTAAACATCTTAGACTATGAAGTTTAAGGGGTCGTCTGAACACCGCTTTGCTTCCTTTGTGTCAGAGATGGAGAAAAGTTTAATTGCCATGCAGAAAACCCAACCACTGCCGCAGAAAGCTCTCCCTGTAACCTCCCCAGGTGCACATGAGCATTAGCACCAGCAGACCCTTGCTATTACAGTGCTTCTATTCATGGGAGGTGTGGGGAAATCTACATTGTATATGGAAACTGCCTGAGAGCACCTTATATTTGGCACTATTATCTGATTATATACACATAAATCTGCTTATACAATTCTACTGGAACAGTGCTGAATTGTTTACCAGCGGTTTACACTCTCCTGAGACCTTGCAGACCTACTTTAAAGCTGGGTTAACTCTCTGTGCTCAAAGCTGTGTTTAGTTGGGAATGTCTTTGTTTTTGAACAAATAAAGCTTTAATAGATAAAGCTAGACAAGAAAGTATACCTTTAGTGCCAATGCTGAAATCTTCCAAAGCAGTGAGAGCTCAGCTGGAGGGCAGCCTGCTGTGCTGCCTGTGTGGCACCGACTGCAGAGAGAGGGAGGTCTGCTGCCCGTAGGGGAGCAGCACCCGGCCCTTCTGAGCTGCTGTGTAACCCCAGGTTCTGCAGCTCCACACCAATGGCTGTTGCTCTGTCTAACCCCAGTGCACCCTCAGTTCTCCTTCCCGAGGTTCGCTGCCCCTGGCTGGAGCTGCAGCACTCCCTCTGGAGACTGGGATGGACCCCTGCACCCCTCCCCACAGCCACCTGTGAGCTGTAGGGCCTGCACTGCTGCTCTCCCTATGATTAGTTTACACGTTTTCCCAAAGGTCATCGAGGCAATTAGCTTAGTAGTTCCCAGTGTCATTCAGCAACTATTTAAACTCTCCTAAATGAAATGACTGTAGTCCAAGCGTTCCTTCCCTATGACTTCAGCGTGCTTCTCTGGGCTAACTCCCCTTGCTGCTCAGTGTGTGTTCCACAAGCAGTGCAATGCTGTGCTGCCTGCACCTTGCTGTTGCTTGCTGCCTGGCCCCTGTGTGGGTTCTAGGTGCCTTCTGCAGGGGACCTTTAGGGCTGAGCAGGGAGCTCTTGCCCTCAGCTGCTCTTCCACAGCCTGAGCTGTGCCATCTCCCGTCTATTGCTGGGCTGGGAAAAGAGGATTTTCAGTTCTGTTTCCTTTGTTTGACCTCATCTGTGCTGTAAAGGGCCTGGTCCTGCACGGCCACATGCTCAGGCATTCAGGCTTCCTATAAACAGGGAAAAAGTTCTGAACCACATAAAGCCAGACCCTGCCCTGCTGTTGGCTCTGTGGCTGCTCCGTGCTCTGGGTGTCACTGTGCCATCAGCCCCTGTGTGAGCAGCAGCGCTGCATGGCTGCTGCAGGAAGCTGCACCACTGACAGTGCTGGGCAGCTGGGCTGAGCCTCGGCAATTAGCTGTGTTTGGGATGCTCTGTGCAGTG
The DNA here is from genome assembly GCF_039878825.1 of Excalfactoria chinensis. Classification (NCBI taxonomy): domain Eukaryota; kingdom Metazoa; phylum Chordata; class Aves; order Galliformes; family Phasianidae; genus Excalfactoria; species Excalfactoria chinensis. The sequence continues at coordinate 960,903 of NC_092837.1, forward strand.
CAAAGTGGAATAAATAGCAAATGGAAGGAGGAGGGGGAAGGAAGGCCATGTGCTGTCATCTGCTCTTGTATGTGTGTCATCTTCTAGAGCAGTCGCACAGTATTGGACTTAATAGAAAATGTAGTGCTGTAGTTGCTGGAGAAATTTTCAAATAATCTATGATCTTGCTTAGAAAACATTGAGTGCTCAGAGTCTGACCAGCAGGGCAGCAGCTTGCCTGATGCTGGAAACTGTATCACAGAGACCAGGCTGGACTGTAGGTGACAAATCTGTGGCTGTGGTTTGCTGTGCTGGTTGGTGAGCCAGCACTACTTCCCAAAACCTCCGCTCCAAGAACAGCAGTAACATCTGTGATATTTACACCTTAAACACACTGCATGTGTGTAAGGATGGGTTATTATCGCTGTGTCCATGATCTTATTGCAGAAGGAAGCGTTGCCTTTGCCCTCATACCGCTTGGGGGAAGCGAACCCTTCACGCAGGGCTCAATCCATCAGTGTTTGTTTCCTTACACGAGCAGCTCTGTGTGGACTCTGATACCCATAGGAGCCATGGAGCGAAGGGTCAGGCATGGGGGTGGAAGGGCAAAGGGAAGCTGCCTCGAGGTCAGCAGAAGGCTGTGAGCCTCATTAGGGAGTTCATTAGGAAGGGAAGGGCGAGCGGTGCAGCTGCTGCACAGATTTACCGTTAGAAGGCGAAGGTGACACAGGCAGCAGAATTATTAAAAGGACTCTTATCTGGTTAGCCGAGATTGTTTCTGGAAACTGAGAACTTACTGTGTAATGGGAGCTGTGGGTTTTCCTGGAATTCTGGATGTTGTACAAAAACAGTTCTTTTCAGACCCAGCAGACAAGCGAAGTAAAATAGGTTTTTCAAGTGGAAAAGTGCCAATTATTCCAGATTGTTGTGATAGTTTGGTGATTCACACAAGGCTTCAGCAGACAGGTAGTGAGAGCCTCTCTTTTCAGTGCGCTCTGGGTTACAGAGCACCTTGTGAATTGGAGCTCAGACTGGGAAGGGGTGTCCCACAGCCTCAGGGGCACAGCCTGCCTGGAGAGCCCCAGCCCTGCATGGAGGTGAGCTCCGTTTAACATCCCCGGTGCTTCATGGGCAAAAAGTCAGACAGGCAGTGAAGTTTCTGTTCTTTTTTTTCTGCTAAAAGCCCATTGATTTGCAAAGCAGGGCAGGCTGTGGAAGCACTGCACATCCCAGCAATGCGTCTGGCCCTCAAGGACACCAGCATTGAAAGAAAGCTTCGCCACAGGTGTGTGAGATCAGGAAGGAATCATTTAGGTATAATGGGGGAATTAGGTGGGGCTAAGTCAGTGTGCATCATCATTTGATTGTTTGGTAAGGGGTTGCGCTGACTCCATGAGTCTTCTTGCAGAGTTCAAGGCTGTGGGGTCACCAAGCGATGCTCCTTGCCATGGGACCCTCTTGTCTTCTCTTCGGAGAGCTGCTCTTCCCAATGAGCACTGCTGCTCACCTACCTGAAACACAGCACAGTGCCCACAAGTGCCTTTCGTGAGGCATCTGAAGCAGGACTGTGACAGGAATACAGAAATCTGACGACACGAGGGGATAAAGATGTCCATTGACCTGAGAGTTCAGGCTGTTAGGCGTGATTTATGAATGCAAAACATAAAAGAGCATGTTTAATTAGTCTGTGATTACATATTAATTACCTTTCTGTGGCATGTACGCCCAGGAGAAATAAAAGGTCTCAAAGCAGAATGAGTCTATTTCCTTTAAGGAAATGAAACTGCAAAAAGGCAGATGCGTGCTGGGGAAGCTGAGGCAGGACTTGCTCTAGTTAGAGCACTCAACTTTTTTCTCAGTCCTTATGAGCTGAGATTAAAACCAGAGTGGGAAGTTAATCTTGTGATATAACAGCAAGAGAAAGAATGGGAAATATATTCACCTTCCACAGATTGGCGCTGAAGCCAGCTGGTTTTTCAACACCACACTGAAAACTGCTCAGGTTTTTTACCTTGTTGCTTATTATTGATGGTTTTTTTTTTTCCCCCGGTCAGGCTTCTTGATATGTAGGTAATGTCTAACTCGTACCTGGCTGTCTGGGCTTCCTGACAAACAGCAACAAACAAGGCAGGCTTCTGTTAACTGTACATGGCACTGCTGTATGGATGTGTTACCTTTCCAGGTCCCTGCGTTCCCCCAGATGAACACCTCGCTGGTGGTCACTGCTGGCTCTGTTGTTGGTTGGTTTTGTAGTGCTTCATCTTCACTCTGTATACATTGCAGATTATCCCTTGAGCACGTGTGCTGTCCTGTGGGCTATTTTTGGTGGTTTTATAAACACTCACTCCCATGGACAGCCAGCCCTGCGCTGGGGTGGCAGAGCAGGATCTGCTCTCCCATCTGGCTGCTGGCTGAGGCTGAGCTGGGTTAAGGCCTCCTGCTCAGCGCCTTGTGTGCTGATCGCTTCACCCTTCAGTGTGTGCAGGAGGAAGACAGTGTTAAGAGAACTGTCATCTTGGGGGAACGCTGGAAATCAGGAAGAATGGGGTTATCCCTGCATAAGGTGAGAAACTGTCAGGGAAATGGGAACTTTGTCCAGTTCTCATTGGCTGAAAGTTCTATTTAGAAATCACAATCTAAATGAACTGAAACTCAGACAGGAAATAAAGTGTTTAACAGGATGACCTTTGCTGCATGCTCCCCAACACCCTTTCTAGATTTGCCTCTCCCTGCAGCACACAGCTGTGAAAATGGCCAGGGGAAAAAATGACCACCTTCCAGAAGCAGTGCAGGGTGTGAGGGGCCGTTCCTGCATGGCCATCCCACAGCCTCCACTTGTAGCAGCAGGCAGCCCCAGAGGGACGGGGCACACTGCAGCCAGGGCTGTGCTGGGCACATCAGCACTACAGCTCATACCTGCTGGGAGCAGAGTGAGCAAAAGGACTGCAGCAAAACCCCGATGTGCTGGAGAGAGGAGCTCCTGAGCTTCAAACAGAGGTGGTCATGGAGAAAGCAAAACAACTATATTCACTTATTTTAACTGTACTTGAACTTCTTACCAAGATAGCACTGTCAGATGCAAGTGATAGAACGGACATGTGACATCAATTTTGTCATAAATGCCGCAAAAAATCTGTGCAGTTTATAGAAGCCATGACAGATCTTTAAAACAAATGCATTCTTCCCATCTTTTTTTTTTTTCCCTGACTTTTCAATGTTGGCAGTTTAAAGAATTTGCAAATTGAATCCATCCATCTGGCACTGGGAAAACAAACAACATATTTGTCTCTGTATTCCCTCTTCACTCCAGTGCTTGAAGAAGCTGAGCGCAACCAAGTACATCCCAAACTGCAGGGAAAGGGAGGGTTAAGTCATTTATATTTCCATTTATTGGCTTGGCCATGTTATATAATCTGCATTATTTAGCAAAATGCAGAAGTTCTCTTGTAGTTTGGAGCATTGGGAAAATCACAGAGTATGGGAAAGCGTGCAGTTGGTGAAATGATGTGCGGCAGTTTGAAAATGCAGGGGGCGATGTCATGCAAGGCTGCATTTCGGGACGTGGGGTCATCAGGGCCATGCAGGGCTTACAGACCTTCATGTGTGCGTGTATCTGTGGGCATCACGAGAGGCTTCTTCAGGAGGGGATAAATAGCAGTCCTGTTCCGGGTTAAGTGTTTAACCCACAATGGGTTCCTGATGTTTGCCATGGACTTCGTAGATGTTCCGTGATTAACGCTTCTGTTCTCTGAACTTCAGCACAGCCCAGCATGGTTCCTTCAGCACCTCGTGGGCTCACAAAGATGTCCCCCAAGCACTTTTTCCCTGTTTCGGGTGAGGGGGGTGCCAGCAGACGTGTCATGGTGACCCAGCGGTGTGCCCAGCTTGTCTCTCTGCCAGTTGTGCCTATAGGAAAATGCAACAATCAACAAATTCCTCTTCTTTTACTTGCAGATTGAAATGGTTTCAGAAATTCAATTATCTCTGGGCCCCCATTTTGAAAGCAGGCGCCAGCTGTCAGTTCCCACATTCCCCCAAGGCTTTGTGTGCTCTGCCCTACATGTTTTTGTTGTTTGCATTTGGTTTCTTAATTTTGATTTTCTGAAGTTACAACATAGTTGCAGCAGGAAAGCTGAGGCTGTGAGCAGGACCTGGTGCCATGCGGGGCTCCGTGTGCAGCTCCATGCCAGCAAAATACAGTGATGAACCCTGCCTATGTCCCTGGCTCGTGTCTTCTTCCCTTTCTTTTGCCATTCTCATGGCAGTGGGCTGCTTGTCAGGCCAGCTGTACAAGGCGCAGCTCCTCGTGTGCCTATTAGAAGATTTAGCATCCTCTCATCTGATGCTGAAGGACAGCCGTGGCGTTGCTTCCCTCTAGAGAAGGCACTTCATCCTTCCAGAGAAGCAAGACACATCATTCAATTACTGATTAAATTTTGAAGGAAGTGGTGGGAAATGGAGGCTGTTGATTTTTATATCTGTGTTTAGAACAGCTGGGAATTGATCACTCTTCACCTTGGTAAATGAGGGAAAGCTGTAAGGTATTAATCTTCACCAGAAAATCCACAAGCACGCTAGCCAAATTATTTTCATTGAACACCCTCCCTGCTGTCTATAACCTTGGTCACATAATCAAGAATGAAAATCATTATCTGTTTCATTCACATCTGTTACTAATTTTCGAAGCCTCCTTTAAATCTGATTAGAACTCCTCATCCAAACCCAACTGATGTTGAACTCAAGGTTAAAATGTATCAGGTTAGCTTAGTGATTCAGATCATATTTTTTTTTTCTCTTCCTAATTGAATTTGTACATTGATGTGTGTTACCGTTCTCCAGACCGGTTATTATTAACTGTTTATAAAATGCCAAGGGGGTACAATGCACTGCGAAGGCAGCGAACACAGATTGCTTCTCCGGTTACCATAACCCATCAGTGCTGTCCCTGCCCAGGCAGTTTGACCTGAGGACACTCCATCTCTTCCTTGCCATTCACTTCCATCAAGCTACTTCTTTATGACTAATTGGGAATGTTATCTGCAACATGAGCCCTTCCAGACCATGCTATACAAGTGTCATGAATTTTGAGGGGCCATCCCCCTTAACCAGTAGCAGCGCACATCAATGATGTGGTGCTCTTATGCATTTCCTCCATCTTCTCAACAGCATTCCTTTGAGTTTCCTTCGCCTAACAGTGACCAGAGCGGCAACAGCAGATGCATGAGAGCACGTCGGGCTCCAGTCCACAGCACTGCGGTTTCCTGTTTTCTTTTTCAGTTATTTAGAAAGGTCTCAGCAGAAATAGCCACCGGCCCTTAGGGGGGAGATGCCTTTTGCAGCCCAGCACCCCACGAGCAGCCCACTCCCTCCATCTGGAGGCTCAGCAGGTCCTCATGCCACGCAGCCAGGCTTAGTGAGGACAGAAATAGCGCTGGGTTTCACTTTCATTCTGGGTGGCTGCAGGAATGCGTGCGCCCAAATAGAGCATCACTGCTCGAATGCCAGGAGAAGCAGGGCAGCAGCAGCAAGCGGTGGGGCAGGACTGTCTGGGGTGGCCATGCTGCAGGGATGGCACTGTGTTGTCTGGCTCTGATGGCTGTGTCGTGCTCTTCAGAGCAGGCTGTACTGCTGTGCCATTCTCTTCCTGTGCAGTATTTTCAAGCCCTGTGCCTCATTACTGCAGGAATGGAAGAAGTCAAACGTTGACTTCTTGTGCAAGGATAAAAGAACATTTTGGGGCAACGTACTAACCTTTGACAAGTCCTGTAGCTTACAGTCCATAAGCCGCTCCATCTTTCCTCTTTGAAGGTGACTGAAAGTTATTCTAATATTAGTTTTCATTGTTTTATTAATATATTTCTCCAGTCCCTACCTTCTGTGGATCACAAAGTGCTTTACAGCTATGACCCCAGTATGACAGCAGCCCTGTGAGGCGGTGCAGAGCTGAGTGCCCAACCTCCCTGCAGCAGCCTGAGCCAACCGATGCATTCCTCCAGCTCTCCATCCTGTAACAAAGCTGTCAGCTCACCGGGGCCCTTCCTGAGCTGCACACATTGGAAGGGAGAATGGAAGGGCACATTTCTCCCTCATTCCCCATGCATTCACTCTGTGCTGCTCTCCTGCCCCATTCTGTGTCCTCGCAGCATGGTGAGGTGCCCGGTATTGGCAGGGCTGGCAGCCCAGCCCTTTGGCTCGGGTCATACTGCAGCCTGCAGGGCCTGCCCTGCTGTGTGCATGATGCAGGGCCGCACAGCTGCAGGAAGAGCTGTGGCTCCTCCTACACACACACATGCACCATCTGTAGGCAATAACAGCATGCTGCGAGGGCCAGCTACGTTTAGGTTGAAGGAAATGGTTCGATAGTTACGCTATACTTTGATCCTTCTGTCCTGCAATTTTCTGGAGGGTCTCGTGTGATAAGCGTGTTTGATTGCATCTGTTCTGATTTTGGTTTGGTTTGGTTTTGTCCTCTCTGCTGTTGCTCACTCTCTGGCTTGTATTCACTTTGCACTCCCACAAGCTGTCCCATCCCAGCCCTGAGCAGAGCTGTAGAGCTGTTGTCCTTTCCCCTCTCAGACCAGCGTTTGGAGTGCCTCCAGTGCAGGTTTGGGCTGCCCTCAAAGCAGCTCAAAGCACCCAGTGGGCTTCAGCTGCACAGACCAGCTCCACTTGGAATGCATGGAACACACAGGCACACTCACCAGCACTGCTGGAAGCTCTCGTAGTGATCCTGATCCATGGCTGGTGATAAGCCTCAGCTCCTCCTTGTCTGTAGGAGCACTGTACCTCACAGCACTTGTAGAACACGTGCCATCGTGTGAGCTCTGCTGCTGTGGCAGGGGGTGTGTCTGGCTGTCAGACATTGAAAATCAGTTCTCAGAAAGTTTTGCATTGATCCATGAGAGTCAAATTCTACACCTGTGTCAGTGTTTCTAACCTTAATATTCTCACTTTCATATCCCTCCCCCCAATGGGGTAGTTCTCATTCTGCAATGAGCCCTCCTGTTCCTCCTGTGCAGCCAGCTGGGAACTGCTTCTACCTGTATGGGGATGGCAGGTCCTGCTCCCCACAGCACAGTGCTGGTGGTTTTCTGGAGGTTACTCCAGCTGCCCCCAGGGATTCCATCCGGCAGCACTGGGCCTATCGTTTGAATTTGCTTCTTTTAATAAAAGGTCAGCTTTATTCCTCTGCTTTCATGTCAGAGGAAATAAGCTATCAAGGGGAAACGTGAAGATCCTCTGAAGGGACAAAAAGTGGTTAAAATATTGAAGGGAAAGGCAGGCAGAAATAGTGCATCTCAAAGCCAAAGGAGATGATTCCCAGAGTGCACAGGGGTGTGTGTGGGAGCTGTGCCATTTAAGATATCCACCAAGTGGGAAAAGGGAGGAGGGGGCAGGAGATGACATGATAAATTATTCAAAGCTGCAAGAACAAACTCTAACCAAAAAGAGCTGCAGGAGAGTCTCACTGTAACGAGTGACCAGGTGATAAGAATACTAGCCAGTCGAATATAAGAAATAAACAAAAGGAAATGCCACATGCAGGAAGAAAAGTATGGATCTGTTCAAGGAGAATCTATGGATTAGGTATTGAGGAAAAAAAGAGATACATAACTGTGTGGAAGCAGTCTCCCTGCTGGAAACTGGCATGTTAGGAAATGGGGGGTGGAGGAGGGGAGGGTATACCTGAGAGCATCCCTGTGCTCCTGCATCTTGTGTGTTGTGTGGGTTGGTTTGTGGTTGCCCATCTCAGCAGGGATATGTTAGAACAGAGGGAGGTATAGAAAAGATCAAGAATTATAATTAAAGCAAGAGAACCCTGTTCTGTGGGCTTTGCATTACCACAGTGTTTGGGTATTCCTTCGGCTTACTGTACTTCTAAACATGGGCCAGTATGATTTTGGTTGCCTGTATTTCTGGTGCTGCAGTTTTGGCACTGATCCCTGTGATGTCAGAGTATGGTCTCACCAAGCAAATAGCTTTGGTAGTTTTGCTGATCTCCCCATTGATATTACAGAAGAAGCCCATTTAAACCTGAGGTCCTTTGAAAGTTATACTTGACCATAACAATAAAACAGGGAATAATGAGTGTAAAGACAAACATCTTTTTATGTGAACACCACGGCCACATATCACAGTCATTCATACTAAATGTTTGTTTCAAGGAATAAAATCATATTTTCCATGTGCATCTTGTACTTTAATTTCCCAGGTTCCCCACACAGAGGTGTGATATTTAAGGAAAGCCATCAGCACCGTCTCCACATGCAGCAGGTCCTGTAGCAGCACACAAACCTTTCTGCTGCCTCCTGAGCTCAGGTCAGGTCCTGCAGTGCTGGAAATGGCAGAAATGGGATTTGTGTTTTCAGTTCAAGGAGGGGTTTTACCTCTTGTGATAAAGACAGATGTTTGAAAAGGTACCTGATATTCCATAGAACTGTTTTAGCTGTCGCGCTTCTCATTTGCTTATACCTTTCCTTACATATTTTAGTCATGAGTCTGAGCTTAAAACTTGTACAGTCTCGAATCCTGAGCTCCTTTTCATTCTTAAACCCACTTGTCTATAATTCTGTTTTACTGCTGACAAGCCCTAAGTTTATAGAATGATTTGTAGTTACTAACATGGGAAGGCATGACTTGCTTTAAAACAAAACAAGTATAACCCCCCTCATTCAGTACTTCCTGCAGTGCATCTGCTGTGCCAGAATTACATGGCAGTGCACTGATATTCACTCAGCGTTGGGAGTTGTGTGTTAATGTACCCCATCACTACTAAAGCATTCCAGTCTCTAATAGGAGCAAATGAAAGGAAAATCAAATCCTATTATTTTATCACTTGCACCAGACTAAGTCTACAATTCATGGACCTCTCACAGCACTGCTGAGCAAGGTCAGGCCTTCCTCCCACAGCCACGTCAGCCTCTCTGGGCCATTTCTACCTGCACAAACTGCCATTGATCCGCACTGACCCCCCAGCAGCCCCTGAGCTCCTACACTGTGCTGCCCCAGGTGCTGCATGCATGCTGGGCTGCAGAGTGTGATCCTGCCTGCCTCCCTCTCCCAGGCAGCACCAGGTAACAGTCCTGTCCCTGTGCTCCCTTACCTTGTGGCAGTGGATTTGCTGTGTGGGACTGTGAGCATGCAGGGAGATGTAAACTGGGTTACGCAGACTGCCCCATGCCATGCAGACCTGCAGTCACACCCATTGCACAAAGCAGTTGTGCACCCAGGCCGTGAATCTCAGTCACTCACTGCTGATTTTTATTGGGCATTGTGCTGCAGGAAAAAATATTAGTGGAAATCAAATGTACTTCTTTTCTTGCAGGCATCCTGTAATTAGCTAAAGTTCTCTTTTCCTCATAGAGAGGTCTTGATGCATAAAACAAAAGTTTCCTCTTCCTCGCATGTTGTTGCCAGATGTTTCGGCAAAACTTAAAAACAACAAAGTTATTTGTGTGCACTTACACATGACTTCACCCCTAGTGCCTGTCATAAAGTGCTCCTCCTCCTCAATTAACCCAATTACTTCTCCCCCCATTTCCGAGCAGTATGTTTCCGTTGTCTTCTGGCTGCAGCATTTCAGCAGTGCAGCCGTTTGCTGCAGATCCATGGCCCAGCATTCAGAATGGCACAGCAGGGCCATAACCTTCTCAGATTAATTTCCACTTGCAGTTGAGATTTCATTTCTACACCAAACAGCTGCAGGAGACCCAGGGATGGGGGGATCCAGAACATGGATTGTCCTTACAGCTCCCATAACCCCCAAGGCCCAAGTCCTGCTGGCTGGACCAGCACAAGCCGATACCAGACTGTGCCAGGAATGGATTTATCCCTGCATGGGGCTTTATCAGCTGGATGCAGGCTTCAGCTTTCTGCAGTGCATAGTGCTGATAGTTCGGAGGTGTGCTTCATTAGGGCTTTTGCCACTAATTTCACTTTGTTGCAGCTACACATGAAGGTTTACTCTGTGCTCTTGTCTCTTTCCAATGGATTTTGCTGTGCTCAGGCTGAGCCTGAGAAAAGCCAGCAGGCTTCACTTAGCCTGGCTGAAGTTCTGCACTTCCCAGATCAAGTGCTGATAACACCATTGCGCTCAGCAGTTCACGTGCAGCCTTTTACTGTTCACTCCGTAATAGCAGGTAACATGCTTCCAGCCTGACCCTCATTGCAGCTCACGTCTGCATGCCCCAGGAAGTGGCCTAGACCCGTGCCACAGCACAGCCCTTGTGGGAGCTGCAGGTGCTCGGGGCAGAGCACAGATAGGGCCCAGCTAACCTGCTCTGCTGCCCTGGGGAGAAGGCAGGGAGAGTGTCAGGGTCCTGGGGAGGCAGAGCTGTATGGCAGAAGGGCTAAAACACTGGTTTGTACAGCAGTGAAAGACCCAGTGGGAAACCAAAGTATAAAACATTGCAGTGCACCAAACCAGAATACAGGACAAGCACAGGTAATACAGGAAGGAAAAAAACACACTGAAAGTAGAAAAAATACAATGAGTTATTAACTGCAAAGGATGAAGGATGGCATGGCACAGACCCTCTGTGCCTCAGCCTGTGACCTACTTAAATTAATAGCAAATGCATGCTTTGATTGAGTTTGGGCCCAGGAGTCCATTCAGACAAATAAATCTGCAGTCACACAGGTTCTGCTCGCTGCCTCCTCGTAAGGGATTGTGATCCTGTGCCTGGGGAAACCGCAGCTGGGAGATGTGGTACCTCCATTCTGCCCCAGGGGGAACTGCTGGCACGCTGCAGACACCAGCTCAGTGATTTCGATGTACATTCAAGAATTAAAACAAATGACTTGCAAGATGAGAAGTCACAAAACCAATCTGCTTATGAGACAACTGAGATCTCAAAGGACTTGCATTTGTGCAGAGCATGGGGTACCGGGCATGTCACCGTCCTTCTGTAGAGACAACAGATTGCAAAAGGAGGAAAAGGTCTTCCATCAGAGCTGTGGTTTCTGTGAGCTGTCTGTGACCCACAGATAAAGAATGAGCAGTTCATAGGAAGAGGCAATGCCAGCTGTCTTTTTGGTACTTCCGAGCAAGCTGAAGCATTTATTATTTGCTATTTGTGGACTTCATGCAGTATTTATTACAGAAGCACAAGTTCCTTATTTTGAGTATTCATCTTCCAATTCTTATCACCTCTGCGGATCTTTATTCAGTAAGATTTTATGCTGTTAATATGCCTTCCAGTCACTGGTGCTATCAGGCCCTTGGTATCACCAAGTTCTTTCCATTCCCCAGTGCCTGAGGTGCACAGCTCCTCAACAGCTGGTCTTACAAAAAATCAAACCCTCTGTCTTATCTTTTTATTGATTGCTTCAGAGATCAAAGACATCATCTGTGTCCACTTCGGTCCTTTAACTGAAATACTGGCAAATCAGTCACTTAGCCTGCAGACTCCTCTGTGCTGCCAATGCAAAGCAGATCCAACCGATTGAACCTGATCTCCATTAATTGCCGGTGCCATTTCAGACACTGCTTTCTTGAAGGTTGCAGAGAAAGTTGCTGCTATTGTATTTCATGAGCACATCGCTTCATCTGGAAACACTTCAATCATTTATTTTCTAGCCTGCTTCTGGCACTAAAAAAATGATGTAGTGCAGATCCTCAGTGGCCTATATACACTTGCCAGCCGGGACCCACGTGTCAGCTCTGTTCTTATTGGGCTTGTCAGCAGTTTGTAACCAAAGACATTTCCCCGTGTTTTAAACTTGCTCATGTGTTTTTACGTTGTTTCCTTGGGTTTAGAGTGGGTCAGCCTTTACCCTGTGACTCCAGCCCACATTTTCGCCTACATGCTTTGTGTGGTTCACATTACATGAGCTCACTTTGGTCACACATGACACCATCTGCTTGTCTTGGGGTTCCCTGCCCACCCTGTCCCTCGCACAGACGGGCAATGCCTGCAGCTTGCAGCCAACACAGCACTCTGCAGCACTTCAGGATTTTCTCCCTGGCACTTGGCTTGTGGTGCTGCACACAGATCTGAAGCTTGTTCTCAGCTCCAGTGCATTGCTCCATCTCCTCCACAAGGGTTGTAACCACACTTTTAGTGATTTAATAGTGTTCCACAGTTAGACACATATTTTAATGTCTATGTTTAATGTTTGGTGAGGTTGAGAGTCCTGACCTTTGCAACACTGTTCTGACAGTTCTACCACCGCTCTCCTCCTGCAGCCCCACAGCACTCCACCCAGCTGTGCGCTCCCCAGCCAGAGCCCTTCTTGCTCAAAGACTCTTTCAACACGATGCATGGAGTGACAGCCAACATTTTTATTGTCAATACAACATTCTTCCCCAAATTCCGTTTTCTTCCCCCTGTTCTCCATGTATCTTTCTTCTTTACGTAGAATATTATTACTTACAAACTTAGTAGATGCACTGAGGCAGACAAAAAGTATATATCTCCTGTATTTGAACTCATGGTTACTGTGTGGCAGAATTTGTATATTTAGAAGCAGAGGACCAGTGGAACCAATGAGGATGGATTCCATCTACCTCCATCATCACGGAATGCGTTCTCCAGTTGTTATTTACAGGCTCTCACATTTCTACTGGAAAGTGTTTCTACATTACATTTATTTTTATAGTGTAGGAGTAGCACAGGGAACTGCTGTGTTTGGAGGAAGGCAGGACGAGGTCGGCCCAGCTGCACTCAGGCAGCAGGCAGGCTGTGGCTGAGCTGCTCCATCACTGCTGCTCACAGCTCTGCAGGCTGTGCATTAGTTCTCCTCCAGCAGCACTTGTGGCCAGCAGAAGTGAGTTGGTAATGCTCCCTTCCTGACCTGATGGACTAGAGGCAGAAAACATCTGAGGGTTTTCATCTGCTCAGTTCAGTGAATGACGTTTAAAAGGGAACAAATCTAAAAGTCAGACCTCTTGTGCGTAGCAGCAACTTGATGATGAGCAAACCCAACTCTGCCTTCAAACATGAGTGCAGCTGTACAGTTTACCATGATCCTTACCAACGACGGCCTTGTAACAAATGCTGCTGTGCTTAGCAACAAGCCAAAAACGTCCTTTGCAAGAGTCAATGTAAATCATTCTACCCTAACCACGTCTCATTTCTGCAACCATGACCCCGCGCTGTCCCTCGCTCCACGCTGTGGGATGCTCTTTGCTCACTGTTTGGCACTGCTATACGTCACTGCGTGATGCTGGGAGATAAACACAGGAGAGCAACACAAAATCATGCCCTCTTGGATCAAAGATGATATCAAGATATTAATTAGAGAAGGAATGTCTTTGCAAAACCAGCTTCAACCAAGCATGCGAGTGTGTTTATAAACAGAGGTCTCATCTGAAGATCTTAGAAATAACCAGCTATGGTAAACATGTTCCTGAGACAGCATGGAATTCAGGCTGGTGCTGGCACAGTGCAGAGCTCCAGCTCTCCTGCACGGGCTGATGTCCTGACACACACCCCAGGGCTGAGCTGAGCAGGTTGCCATTTGGTTGATCCCAAATGGAAGAGGGTTTCTATGGTAGAATATTCACAGAGCAGTAAATTGGAGTCAGTTTTCTAGGTATAGTCCCAGACACATGTCAGGATTTCCTGCTATGGGAGACGTTCTAGCTTTTGCTTTGTACCAATGTCCCCTGCAGCACTCCTGTACCTGACAGCAAAGATCTTGCTGCCTTTGTGACTGTAGCCTGATTGCTCACCATATGGGAAGCAGTGATTCCTGCTAGTTGTAATTCATGGCACCATCCGACAGTTTTAAATGCCATTTTAAATATCCCTTTCAAATGTCCATGAGATTAAGGGGAGTTGCAGAGGACTATCTAGGTGTTAAGAACCATTTTCCATATGTGCAGCATAGATGAATACAAGGGCTAACACAGTATACCTTTATTTTGCATATGTAAACATAAAACAGCACATTCCAGAAGTCTACACTATGTTAAAACAATAATAACAAACAACTAATAAGGGTGGATTTGTTATGCTTTCAAAATGATGCTTTTCTCGGGCTTTTCTTTCCCTTCCCACTGGAAGAATATCCCAATCTGGATTTAAACTGCTGGAAAGAAAGAAAACCCATTTCAGTGATGTGATCGGTACTGTGTGAGGTGATCTATCGGGTACCACAACAGGCACTGACTGCTCATCGACAGCTTTAGCGCAGGCACTTCCTGCTCATCATCTCCAACGTCATTAATTGCCCCAAATCAGAACACCGATCCCTTTGTCGTTTGACAATCATCGCTTCTCTTCCCCCATCACCGACATTTGTCAGCTCCGTGGAACGCCCAGGGTCGCTCGTCGTGTCCGGAAAGGGCGCCCTGCTCCCTCCTCTCCTCCAAGGCAGAGCTTTCTGCTTTGCTGTTCCATTTCATTCTATTTTTCACTCCTGGGCTACCTCCCCTGTGATGGCTCCCGTTTTCTCCTTGCCCCGCACTCGGCCGTCGTTACGGGTGACGGCCCCGCTGCGAGCAGAGCGCACCGCAGCGTCCCATCTCCAGCGGTACCGCGTCCTCCTGAGCCGCTGCACCTCAACCCGCCCCGGCCCCGCCGAGCTCCCACTGCTTTTCCTTCCGCTCAGAACCGCCCCATCACCTGGCAGCGAACGGCTCAGTGCTCCGCGGGGCTGAGGCGCACCTCTCAGCGCCGCAGCCGGACCGTCCCCCCGCTGCCCCGGCGCCTTTTCCCCTCAGCTACCCCGAGGGCTTTCCAGTTTCCTCCCAGTCCCGTCACCCCCACCCCACACCTCCGGCGGTTCCGGGGGAACGACACGTAAACCTGCGAGTGCCTCCCCGATGACTTCTGGTCACCGCACACCCCGCGTTTGTCACCCACCGCCCGCTGGGACGGACGTGCTCGGAGGGGCAGCGCCCGGAGCCGAGACCCGCGGAGCGCGGCGCTCAGCCCGACCCCCCCCCCCCAGCTCGGCGCTGCCCCCGCCTGAGGAGCGGGACGGGAGCGGGGCGGGGCGGCCTCACGGCAGCGGGCCGAGCCCGGGCGGCGGCGGAGGGCCCCTCGGAGTCCGGGCGGAGGCTGCAGTTGCCCGCCACAGCCAACAGGTCGCACCGTTCCCCCTCGCTTGAGCCCGGCGGGCGCTGCCCCGCGGAGCCGAGCGGAGCCGTGCGGGGCCGGAACGGAGCGGAGCGGGCGCTGCAGCCGCCCCTATAAGTGCCGCCGGCTCCACTCCCTCTCCACGTCGGGGAGGCGGGCGGCAGGGAGGGGGCGGGGAGGCTGCCGCCGCCGCCGTCCTCCATTTTGTGGCTGGGGCACGGCACAGCCGAGCGCCGCGCGGCCGAGGGGAGGGCGGCGGGAGGGGGCGGGCGGCGCGGGGCAAAGTCTGTGGAGGCAATTAGCGCTAATTAGCGAGGGGGCGCCGCGGGCAGCGGAGGGAGGGGCGGGGATTCGGTCCGGGGCTCGGGCCGGTGGGAGGAGGAAGGGGGGGTTGGCGGCGGCGGGCGCTCTCCGCTCCAGGAGGGGCGGCTACTGACTTCCTCCGCCCGCCCCGCTCCGCTCAGCCCGCTGCCCCCGGCCGCTGCCCCCGGCCGCCATGGCGGTGGGAGGCTGAAGGACTCAGCGCCCCCCCCTGGACGAGGTAAGGGCCGCGGGGGGGAGCCCGGGGGGTTGCAGCGCGGGGCCGGGAACTTCCTCGGGAGGGGCCGGGGGGGCACCCCGCAGGAATGGCCCGAGCGCCGGGGGGGGGGGCAGGGTGCAGGCCGGCCGAGCCTCCCAGTGGGACGGGGGGCGGCCCCGGGGTTTCGCTGCCTCCCGCAGCACGGGTGGTCGCGGGGAGCCGAGCGCGGGGGGAACGCGGCGCCCCGCAGCCGTGGGCCGGTGTTATTTTGCAGAAGTGGGTGTGCCAGGAGACGGCTCAACAGGTCCCGACACATTGCTCGGGGAGCCGCGCGGACGGGAATGCGCCGCACGTAACGCTGCTCTTCGATCCCTCCGAGGGTCCGCGGGTGTCGCTCCGTCCGCGTCCGCAGCGCCGGGTGTCCGCGGGGGACGTGGTCGGATGGAGCGGATCGGGCGCCTTCCCCTCGCGTGAGCGCGGCAGAGCCGAAGCGATCGGGCTGTGCGTGTATCCACGCTTCGGTATCGCAGTTATTGTTGTTCCCTACGGAATCGTCGCGCGGTGTTTTCACGAGCCCCGAATTTCGGGCGCTGTGTTTGGGTGCTGGGGCGGCTGTCAGCGTCGCGCGCGAGTTGGAAAACGAGGGCGAGAGATTTCTCCCTTTGGCCGCGTTGAGGTTATGTGAGACGATCCCAATTCCGGCCCTGAGCTCTAAGCTCGTTCCGCCGGCGGAGCGCTCGGCCGGGCCACCTCGACGCCGTGCGCTCTGCTGGCTGCGGCCCTCGCTTTGGCACGCGGGGCCGGGAGCTGCGCTGTGTGCGCCGGGCCCGTGGCTGAGAGCGGCGGGGTTCGGGCAGCGGAGAGGCAGCGTGGGAAGTTCGGCTAAGAATTTGCAGTTTTTCTCCAAATATTTACGCTCTGCTCTGGAAGTAAATGGGGTAAACGCAAACAGATGAAACTGAGATGAGCTGTCGGTGCTGGATGGGTTTGGAGGATAGCTGCGAGCTTCTGAAGTGTTTGAAGCTAATAAAAATACTACTTTAGTCTTAGTTGAGTTTTATTTGTAAATGCGGGGCATATTTACAGAATGGCAGTGACTTAATTTTAGGATTCACGCCTTCTGTTTTAGGCTGAACTGAAGCAGAGCGTTCCGGGGCGTCGAGGTTGTGTGGCTCCGGGGCAGCGACCGCGTTGGGGCTGGCTGGCACCGAGCGGTGCCGGGGAGGTCGCTGTTGGAGGCTGTGAATGAGGCACTTTCACAGTTCGCAGCTCCTCTGCTTGCTGGCATGGCTATAGCAGAGCTGGGGAGTGCTCACCAAGTGCGTGCCGTTGTGCTGTGGCTCTGAGCTGTGTGCCGGCACACGGAGCGGCTTCAGCAGAGCTTTAAAAAAATATGTATATTCTTCTTATCGCTCATCTATTAAAATAACTGTATCACTGGGTTTGGGAAAAACGTGGCACATGTCGGCTGGTGGCTCGGTTTGCTGTGCTTCCATCCTCAGAGTCACCAAACCAGGCTGATGATTTTGCCTTCTTTTATGCTCTTACTGAAGTACCCTTGATGTGCTAACTTTGATATCTCGTGATCTTTTTGTAGCTGATGTTAAAATCATGGATTCCAAAGAATTGCTTAAGTCGTCAGATCAAGACGAAAGCAGGAAAAATGCGCTCATGAGTACCAAAGGAGGGATCGTGATGGACTTCCATCCGCCTTTCAGGGGTGGAGCCTCTGCTCAAGCCCCTGTATGTGCAGCTCCTCTCCCCGTGTCTTCTCAGTCAGACTCCGCTCAGAAACCCGCTCTGGCTGACTTCTCAAAAGGATTGGTAAACAATGTGCCTCCGCCAGACCTGTCCAAGGCAGTGTCACTCTCCATGGGACTGTATATGGGTGAAACAGATGCGAAAGTGATGGGAAACGACCTTGGATTTTCACAGCAGGGCCAAACTGGCATCTCTTCTGGAGAAACAGACTTCAGGCTCCTGGAGGAAAGCATTGCAAGCTTGAACAAGTCCTCGAGCCTGGCAGAGGACGCAAAGGGAGCAGTGTCGTCCGAGGCCCCGCTGGAGCCGGACTTTGCAGGCATGGCTGGCCGCGGGCCCCTGGAGCCGGGGGCTTCGGTCCAAAGCCAGGTTGGCTCCAATGGCGGCAGCCTGAAGCTGTTCTCTGAAGACCAAAGCACCCTGGATATCCTCCAGGATTTAGAATTGCCATCGGTGTCGCCTGGCAAAGAACCGAACGGGAGTCCGTGGCGACTGGACCCGTTGCTCGATGATGGAGGCTTGCTGTCCCCCATCTCTGCTGACGACACGTTCCTCCTGGAGGGAAACTTGGGGGAAGACTGCAAGCCCCCCATTCTGTCTGACACTAAACCTAAAATTAATGACCGTGGTGACCTTTTACCCAGTTCCAAAATGCCAATGCCTCAAGTGAAAACAGAAAAGGAAGACTTCATTGAACTCTGTACTCCTGGCATAAAGCAAGAAAACATGGGCCCAATTTACTGTCAGGCAAACTTCTCCGGGTCTAATCTGCTGGGTACTAAAGTCTCTGCCATTTCTATCCACGGTGTCAGCACCTCTGGGGGACAGATGTATCACTATGATTTAAATACTGCGTCGCTCTCTCAGCAGCAGGATCAGAAACCAATTTTTAATATCATTCCATCTCTTCCTGCCGGTTCAGAAAATTGGAATAGGTGCCAGGGATCAGGGGACGAGGCTTTAGCCTTGGGAACGCTCAACCTTTCTGGCAGACCTGCATTCTCTAATGGCTATTCAAGGTAATCCGTTTTATTTCTCTTTATTAAAATATTGCAAGCATAATCTGTGCAACTGCATGCATGCCGTGTTTGGTTTCTGCTGCATGTCGGTTGCGGCGCTGTTGGTTGGTTGTTGGGCACAGCTGGGTGCTGAGCTGTGCTGCCAAAGGGAAGAAAGGAGCAGGGCTGTAACGAAAAAAACAAGTTTAAAATGTATCCCAGAGTGAAATGGAGTCTGTGGCAGAAGGATCCACGCGCAGGGCGGCATGGAGGGGGAAGTGTTTGTGTGTCCAAAAGTCGCTTCGTTCTCAGGGGTCAGAGGATCAATTACTGCAGCATGAGATTTTGTTGTTTTCCCCCTGGTGTTACTGAAATGTTAGGCACAAAAATAACTTGGTTGCTGGGTAAATTTTGAGAATTGCGTTTAAGCTGAACCGGAGTTCTAGCTTTGCTTGGTGTTGCGCTTGCCTTACATGGACAAGAGGATTCTGAGTAGGAAACACTCAGCAGTTCGTTTAATAGCTGTGTTTGGTGAGATAAGAATGTTTGCAGAGATTTACCCATACCTGGGTTTAACCCGGAGCGGGGCTGGGAGGAGGTGCTCTCTGAGCGTGTGCTCGCAGTGCCTTTGTGCCGTGCTTTCTGTCAGCAGTCCTGTGGCACGGCGGAAGGCCCTTCCCTCACTCCCTGCAGCCGGCACAGCAGTGCAGCGCTCAGTGGGCGCTGTGTCTGCTCGGAGGACAGGTCTGGCTGCAGCGCCGGCTGTGTTTTCCTTGGCTGTGTTGCACAAAGCCCGGCCTCACCTGGGAGGAGGTTTTTGGTGCGTGTCAGCAGGGCGTTAGGAAATGGCTCTTCGGGTCCCAATGCGGAGAAGCGGCGACCGTGGGTCGGGTGTGTGTCTGTGTGAGCTCTGTTTTATTGCCCCGCTGGTGATCGATCCCTGCGGGTGAGCTGCGCGGCGTGAGCTCTGCTTTCCCACCGGTCAGTGGGATGGAGGAGGCTCCGCATCCCTTCAGGGCACAGCTGGGAGCTGCTGCAGCCTGAACTTCTGCGGTAGCTTTCGGTTTTCGTAGCGGAGGTGTTTCTTTAGTGACATGTTTAGAGCAAGCTGCAGCGTCTGGAAGCCAGGAAGGGAAATGGGGCTTTGAGGAGAAGGTCCGTTTTGACAGATGAATATTGAACCTGCCTTATCGTTTATTTGACAGAGCAGAAATCCTCTGTATGAACCTTTTGCATAACCAGTCCAACTTCCATGTTGTTCTTCATTTATTTCATAGCTTTTTGTGAGGGGGGGTGGGTTTTTTCCCTACATTTTATATATACGTATATTACTATTGTAACGAAATCTGTATGCAAGTGAGAACTATTTCTGGGTCTGGGAGATTGATTTCAGAGCATATCCCACATAAATAATAACGCCACTTTTGAGGCTTTCTGTGAAGCTGATGCATTGTTTTTCTTGTACAGAACTGTTTGGTTGGACCTGAGCGCTCCGGGAGCTGAGTGCTGTACGCATCCATCTGTAATGCTTTGGGTGGTCTCATGAACAGCATTTTTGTGTGCTTCATTTCTGATAACATTGTGATGAAAAGCCCTCTCAAGCTCCTTGTGTGTATGGTGCAGTTCTGATCCTGCAGTGAAAGGGGCAGCAGTGCCTGGCGCTGCTATCCTGGCTGTTAGGGAGCAGTGCTGGGGTGGTGTGCTGGGCCGTGTGGTGCCAATGGGCTGCTGTAGCTCTTAGTGTTTTCTTTTGCCTTATTTGAGATAATGGAACTGAACTTAAAATACATGTTTAAAAAGGAAAATGAGGTAGCTTTTGGTTTTACTTAAAAAAAGTTTGATTTCCTGTGTTTACGGAAGCTGTTATTTATTTTTTTAAAGCATATTAAAACTACAAGTCCAGTTCTGAGCCCAACATTGCCTGCTTTGCTTTTGCACTCTTTTACAGTAGAGGCAACGCCATCGTATTTTAAAATAACTGCGGGGTGCTGATGAATCCCAGGGGCTGCGATAGGAATTAATTCCTCCTCAACTCTGTCAGAACTGTTCGCAGTGGGCTGGGTCCCTTTCAGAGGATGTTGTGTGGATTTCTTTATGTAGTGCCCAGGAGATTTAACAGAAGTAGCATTCTTACCATTTGTTCCAGAAACAAAGGAAGGACCATCTCAGGGGGCTCCTGCGGGCGCTTGGGGCAGTTGGTTGCTTTCTTTGAGGTACCCGTTCTGTGAGATGAAGGCTGGGATCACTGACCTGCACTTTGCTAAAGGAAATATTTCCTGCTGCTGGTGGTCGTCTTTCGTTACTCAAAGCATGACTGACGTGCCGAGTGCATGGGAGGAGCAGCTGGGGTTGTGCTCAGGTGTGCATGCAGCACTGCTTGCATTGTCCAAACAGAGAGCATGCATGTCTCGTAGACATGCAGCCTTCTCATGCAATTTTCAATTTCTTTTCCTAAGGATAGCACAGCATGCCATCTCTAATGGGACATGTGATAATCAGGGCTGAGAAAGCTAATCAATTTCCCTCTGAACAGCGGAAGGCATTTTGAAGTTAATGCAGCTTGCACAGAATGCACACGCTGTGGAATTGGTTACGGTGGGCAGAAGCGCAGTGGCTGTCTGTGACTCAGGGCTGGGCACACAGCTGGCTGTGCATGGCAATGGGAGCCCCAGCTGTGGGACAGCCCCATCCGGGTGCTGTGAGGGCTGCATGCTGACGGCTTGCTACGGGAGGAGTGCAGGGGGAATGGGGCAGGGTGTGCTGTAAGGCTTTGCCAAGCACTGCACTGAGGAACTGGGGCTTTTGGTGGTATCTGTCCCCAACCTGATACTGCTGGTGATGTTCTGCACAAAGCGAAATGGGTTGAATTCCACGCTGTAGTGCTGTGTGCTCGCTGTTCTCTGGAGCAGTGGATTTAATGCGTTTTCCACTCGGCTCTCTTGCTGCCCTGACTTCCTGGAGATGTGGCTGGTTGGGGGAGCGGAGGACAGAGAGAAGCGCTGCAGCAGAGCAGAGTTCTCCATTTCTGTTTTTTTTTTTTCTCAGCCTACAGCCAGCATTTACAGAAAGTGGGCCCCCTTGGCAGCCGTACGGCTTCTAGTGTTACATCTGAAATCATTCCTAGCGCTGCAGCTTGCGGGGATAGGGATAAGGAAGGTTTGAGGAAGGGCGAGAGCTGCAAGCAGCGGCGGAGCAGAACCTGAAGGGGAAGTTCTGCTGCGGCCGCAGCCTGAGGCGCTGCTCCAGGAACAGCTGCCCTTCGCTCAGGTCTGCGTTGCTGGGGCTGCGATGGGCTCAGAGGTCGTCCCAGGAGGAAGGGGGAAGTGGTGGGCGGCTGCCGGAGGTGTGCAGGTCAGGGGTCCGCCGGCCACACTGCACTGTCCCGGTATGGCTCTTGGCCAAGGCTGTGGCTTGGCACGGCACGGGGCTGCACCGCCTGACTCAGCAGCGTGTCACGCATGGCGCTCTGTGAGCGTCCAGCGTGGTCGTTTGCTTTTGACTTACAGAGCAGACTTGCTGTGCAGAGGGCTGGCTTGGGGTTTCGGTATTGTGTGTTGTGACTTGCCTGCTTCGAGTCACCCTGCGCTCAGTGCTTGAGTTCTGGAGACCCACAACGGAAGAGCTGATCTTTATTTTTGGCAGAAAGAATCAGGAATGTCACACAGCATGTACAGAAAGGCGCTGTGAAAGTTAAGGTAGTGAGGTGGGTAGTGGACCGTGAAGTCTACTTTTTCCCATTGATATGTTCCGTTCTGCTGGTTGGTTACTGAGCAGGCTTTTTCAAGTCCAACCCAAACTGTGATGACCCTGATTCTAAGCCAAGTTCTAGCTTACAAAGAGAAAACTCATTTTGTGCTGCTGTTGCATACTTATGTTTTAATCCATCGTAACAGGAGCAAAATCCCACTGTGTGTTTCTGCTGGCAGTAACAGAGGCACAGCAGGGCAGTGGCGGCCGTATCCAACTGCTTTGGATCCCCGGTGATGTTGGGTGCAAACCTTCCAGCCACACTTCTGTGTGGGCTTTTCCCTATTGCAGCGCAAAGCTCAGTGAAGGGATCATCTCTTAATTCCATTAGCCTATTGTGTGCTACTCATAAAAAGAAGCTATTACTTTTTTTTTTTTTTTTTAATCTGTGGCTTCTGAGTCTTTTCAGAACGCTTCTTGCAGCTCATCAAAGATCCAGCCATGGCTCGTCTGCCCAAAATGTGGTTGGCAGCAGTTTCCTCAGGGTTCTTCATTACTCCTCCCCGCGGGGCACCATCTGCCGCCGTGGTCGGTGAGAGCAGGCCAGGCCGAGCAAATGAGCCTCCGTTCCCTGGTGGTAACTTTCCTCCCCACAATCCCTCGCTTATGGAACTTTCATAGCTAGAGGTATTCATGGGCTGTGCAAAGGGTTCCAGTCTCATCTTTGAGATAAATAACCTATTAGCGAAATCCTGTCTTCAACCCCAAAGCGTTGTAGAGCGGTAGTTCCAATGACCTCAGAGTTATCCAAATATCTCTTTGTGTGTCGTCTCTGGCATATAGAAACAAACTCCAAAATGTATTGAAATAATCAGCTTGTATTTGTTTCTGTGTTTCTAAGAACAGTTAGATGTGGAGCAAGGTAGTTGCTAGGAGGAGCACTTAACTCTGCAGTATTTGTGCGGCAGATCCCAAGAGTTTGTTGGCTTAAGCTCCCTGGTTTCATAGTCTTTGTCTCCCAGTATATGCAAATTTAATCTTACAATTTTCTGAAGTGTTAATGCATTGCATCATTACTTACACAGGCTGCGTGTTGTTCCCGTGACAGGTTTTCTGACTGGCTCGCTGCAGTGTGAAATCCATTTAGGACACAGCATTTGTTTGAGTAACCAAGACGCTCACAGGAGTTAATGTAGTTCTGAGCTCTGGAACTAAAGGAGGGCTGTGTCAGCTGGGAGCCCCATCCTGCAGGGCAGCAGCAGCGTGTCTGCAGACCGGGCACAGTGCCCTGCCTGGGGTGAGGGGCACAGTGTGCAGACAGAGCCCATCGGCCCCAGCTCCTGCGGTTAGCAAGGTGAGTAATTCTTCTTCTGAAGGCAGCGTGTTGGGGTGGGAGCACGAGTTAGTGCAGTCACTGTCTCCTGGAGGTTTTCCTTCTTACCTCATCTTTGCCACGAAGAAGGAAGGTGTCATGTTCTAGATGTGCTTCCCATGCCCTTAGTTGATGCTGACTCTGCTGAGAAGCTTTCTGATGGAAGTCTCCTGGCTGGAGCACTGTTCAGGTCTGTGCTGTGCTGCCTAACCAACCAGCTGGGCATGGGGCAGCATCGCAGCCAGGCTGGTCGTGTTTCTTTGCTGCTCTTATGAGAGATAATTGAGTTTGGATTCCAGCACATGGTGTTACTTCTCCAGGATATCATGTTGGGTCTAGTATTAATGGTTCTTAAAATCAATAATCTCTCCAATTGTGTGAGTTTCTGGAGGAAGCGGTGTTCTGCAAATCCATCTTGACATCTTGCAGAGTGTGTTTCTGTACCAGCCAACTGTGTTCTTAATATAGTCTGTATCAATTTGTTATAATTAAAACTCACAATTCCGCTTGTACCTATGGATCCTCGCTCCATGTTAAGTTCTTCCTAGAAAGTAATAATCCTGAGGCACTTTGAAGATTAATGTCCAACAAGCTGCTGCCATTTTTTGTGCAGATGCAATGTTGTGTTTGAGTTCTGCTTTTTGCTCAAAGCTGTCGGTTCTCCTGAAATCTTAAAGGCAAAACTGCATCTGGGAAAGCAGCTCTGAAGTAGCAGTATCCTCCTTGAATTGAGCTCACTTCTGCTGTAATCCAGTGAAGGAACTGAGTTCTGCAGCGCATTCTTTGTGCAATTGGTGATGATGTGCACCACTGCTGTGTGTGTCAGGAACCAGCTGGGCATGAGGATCGTGTTTGTGCCTCGTGGTCACACAGGGTTTAATATGGAACTTCTTCACAGCAGGGCGCGATTGGCTCTGCTCTGCCGTATTCAGATCTCACATTTCTGGTTGCTTTCATTTTCATAACAAGCTTGAAGAGAGCACTTCTCAGGACTCTGGTTTTCTGTTAGAAAAGTAAATGGGGTCATAGGAGTCTGCCTGATAAAACACTGCCTGTGAAACCTGGGCAGCCCTGGTGCTGCCAGGTGGGAGCTAAGCCATGTCGCTGCCACCTGTAGCTTACTCCAGCAAGTAAACAGAGGCGGTGACTGGCTGGCTTCCTGGCTTGCCTTGTTTGTTTGTTCCTGCTTGTTTTTCTCTGGAGGATCTGAGATCTGCTGCTTCACTTATCGCAAGAGAACCGGGAAATTCCTGTGGTTTGCTCTGGTGGCTGCCTCCTGCCCGTGCCAGGGGCTTCACTCTTGTCTTGTAGGAAACTTTGGTGGGGACATGGGGGGCGAAGAGATGTTTTTGTGCTTGTGCCTTCTCCTGGGTATCTGCAGATGTGCTCCTGCTTGCAGGGAGCCTTGCTGGAGGCACTGCTGGCTGACCATCTCTGTCTTGCTGAGTGCTGGCTGAGGGTGTGCAGCCCAAATGTGGTGCAGCATGCAGCCATTCCCTGTGCCTGCTGTGTGCAGGGGCTGCCTGTTGCTGCCCATCCTTGGTGCTTGGGCTGCAGCCCTGCACAGTGCTGGCACACCTCTCAGGTCCCTTAGCTGCTCGGGGCTGTGCCGTGATGTGCCATCACAAGCTGTCTTTGGGAGCGCAGGCTTAGCCTGCTGCGGCTGTTCTGCATGGTCCCACCAGCCTCTGCAGGGGCTCTTTTGTGCAGCTTCTCTTGGCTGTGGGTTTAGTATCTGTGATGGAAAAGAGCAGCTGATGCCATTTATTTTTGTTGTTACTTGGAGAACTCGCCTGACACAGCCCGGTTTGTGTGCGCTAATGCGTGGTGCTATGATAACATGGGCTGGTACTGTTGCGGTACAAATTGCTGCAGCAGAGGAACTGCTGGCAGAACGATGCTGGTGGAGCACGTTAGCAGTACTGATGCCAATTCCTTCATGGTAGAGCATCTCTGTAGAAGTCAGTCCCACTTGTTGTTTGCTGTGGTACGTTCCCTTCCATGCGCTGCAGTGCTTCAGCCCTTGGCTCCCATGCTACCAGACCAGCTGTGTGCAGCACTTCTGGGCACCTGTAAAATGAATGGGGTGTGGGGCATCACTGGCATGGATGGGTGTTCAACTTTCTGACACCTCTCGATGTGTAAATTGTTAACAGTGTTGTATAACATGTCTGCTCTGTGGGCGCATTAAATATCTGTGTACCTGTGTATTTCTTCCCTATTCTTTGTTTTTCATAATAGTTTTCTGAAAAAAGTGTACTACTAAAGCTGCTGACTCGATCCGTTCAACAGATCAGAGCTGGGAGTCTGTGCGCTGCGTGTACCTGTGTATTTGCTGTGAGTTTCAAGCTGTATCTGTAATTGCACACTGCGTGGTTTGGTGCCCTGACTCCAGCTGCACATTGCCTGGCTGTACGCCTTCCTCCTGCAGCATTCCTCAGGTCACAGCTGCAGCCAGGTGCTTTCTTTTGCGTTGCCTTTTGAGTTTCTCTTAATCTTCTGTCAGGTATGAATTGCATCATCCCAGCCTGGAGCTGACTTTTCTGAAAAGATCTCTGCATTTTGGTTCTCTTAAAACATGAAGCAGATGAGAATAAGGGGCGATATGAACTGTTTGAAGAAAACAGTGTTAACTGAGGCATTAAAAATGCTTTTAAAGATTAAAAATCCTGAAATTGGTATCCAGAAGATGTTTTAGATGCTGGAGATAAGTGAAGGAATATGTGATTTCAGGAAGATAAGAAACATTCAGTGAAATAATATCAAACCACAGATGAAATAATCAGTGCCGATTCTTTCTGATTGGTAAAATTCCTTATAATTTGGTGGTCTTTTTTTTAAATGCAAATTCGGGGAACTTTACAATGAAGTCAACAGGTGAGCAGGGAGCTGGGTGGCATCTCTCCTGTCCTGACACATGAATGGAAGGTCGCATAGCAAGGATCTCATAACCTGGGTGCTGCCGCTGGGTCTGCATGCTGTGCTTTGCGGGGAAGGTCTGTATGGCCTTTTCAAGTTGGTGGTATTACATTGCTTACTTCCCTTCGTTTATGAATACCGTCAGTGGGGTTTTGTGGTTTGGTCTCCTTCTGTCTGGAACAATGAAGAAATGGGCAGCTATTGGGTGTTCTTGTGCTGGTGAAGGGGGAGGTAAATCTGAAGGGAAAGAACCAGAATCTTCAAGGCAGGATGCGTGTAAATGATACGGTGGGAGAAAAACTTGGGGATCACCTGACCCACCCCTCTGAGTTATGCTGTCTTACTGGTACGTGCAAAGCACAAGAACTTGTCAGGAAGGTTCAGGACTTTGGTGCTTGCCTGCTGGAGAGTTCCCAAGCTCCACGGTGTTGCTTCCCACAGTGGAAGAACAGACGATCACGCGTGTCTGTGGCATTGGTTTCCCCCTTCAGCTGATATTTTCTATCCATCTCAGATCCTCCTTCTGGAAGTGTGGTATTCACTGCATTTCAAACTTCCTGCTAAAACAGAAGTGAAGATATTGGGTGATCACACAGAGTTCTGCAGAAGGAATTACTGTGGTTATAACTGGGAAATCGAACTTGTGATTGCAGAGCGTCACCTGTGCTAACTTTAAATCCGTGTCTTCCTTAGAATTATTTGCCACAGAGTTGCCTTCTCCTCACCCTCCTGGGCTGTGCTTATGGTGCTGCCCGGTGCCTTCTTTCCTGCTGCCCCCCATCTTTAATTGCAGTAAAACAGTTGGGTTTCTGTTTTTTCTGTTTGTGTCCATTCATGCTCCCGTTGTGGCTCTCAGAGCTGAAGCTGTGGTCGGCGGCAGCAGGAGTTGCTCTGAGCTAATGGCATCTCCAAGGCTCTCCAGCCCTTATCCAGTCTGTCTGCATCTGTACTGCAGTCGGTGCCAAAACTCTGTAACTGCCTGGAAGAAGAACAGGATCCTTTACCTCTGTAATGTAACAGGCTTCAGACTCTGCTTTTGTCAGTCTTGCTGGAAGTGGCTTTCTGACACCTATTTGGGTTTTGTTTTTTTCTTTTTTTTTTTAATATGTTAAAAAATAAATTACATCTTACCTTTCATAATGACCCTTCTGGTTCAGGCAAATGGAGGAGATTCTTTCCAAGGGCCCAGGGCTGTGTGCTGCTCTGATCCTGCTGCAGCTGCTTGCTGCCTCCTCCCAACTCTTGCAGCCCAGTGCAGCAGCACGGCTGCCTTCCTGCAGCACTGCAGTGGGCAGAGGCAGTCCTGGGGCACTGGGCGGGCTGGACTGGATGGTTCTAATAGGGGTGCCATTGCATGATGTAGCAATAAGGCTGCTCCAAAGATACAGGCGGGGATCACCTTTATTGCACTGGTTTCAGTTTTCTGTTTCATTGATCAACTCTGGTAGATTTCATACGTGAACAGTGATGACGTTGTTACACCATTTCTTAATTATTTGTTTTGATGTCAAAAAGAGCAATCACCCTGTTCTTGTTTAGCTCAGATTAAGCTCCATGTGTGTGTTGAATGACTACATTGAAGGGATACTTGTTATGAAAAGAGCAGTTCCGAGTGGAATGGCACATTAAAGAAGTGGAAGGCTGCATGTTGTACACACATGAAAATAAATGAAGCAAGCTTGCTTACCTCCTTGCTCAGATTTCCAGACAAACACAGTTTGCATTTTGCGAATTTGTAAAGCATGGTAGTATGCCTTTTTATTTATAAAACCAGTTTACCTTATGAATTTTGTAATCCTTTCCTGGTGGTAAGGGAAGGCTTACTGCGTTTTGTGTTATTCGCTTTGACTGAATTTTATCGGGAAATATAAAACTTGAACGGAAAATGAACATGAAGAGCTCCTGTTTCACGAATGCGGGTGGCTGTGGTGCTATTGCAGGTGTGAGCAGCTGCACAGTGCTGGCACCTCTCACTGTGAGCATCTTCTGTCTTAGAGGTCGTTTGGCCCCATGGACTTTGCTGGGAACTCATTATTTTTTTTCTTTCAGTGTGAGTCCTGCTCTATTGTTAAGTCCTTTGATGTTGATTTCTATCTACTTTAATGAATCCTGTCCTTCCTGAGCACGTATTTCTACGATGTCCTGCACGTCTGCCATTTTCTGAACTGACAAGGAAGTTATTCCGACACTCCAATTTAATAAAACCAATCTAACAAGTTTTGTAATGAATTAGCTTTCTGTAGCTAGAGCAGACAAGCCTTCAAACAACGCCAGCTTATTTGCACCTTAAGTGCATGGCTTAATCAAAATGAAGTTCAGTGCTACAGCTTCCCTCCTCAGATGCAAACCTCATACAGTACTTAGTGCCCACGGTTCCTTACTTCCAGTAGCAAAGAATGCTTTCCCCCCAATTGAGCTGTTAATGTTAGGGTGCTTGTGAGATTACATTCTTAGTCATGAGAGATATCTAACAACTGCAACGAGAGCAACTGGTTTATCAAGTGAGCTTGGTCCTATTTTATCACTTTAAAGATTCTTTTAACATGTTAAAGGCTGGAACATGTGTTATCTTATGAAAGAGCAAGCACAGGGTTGGAATATTGTCAGCAGCGCACTTGTTTGTGTGAGTTATTTTGCTCCAGCTCTTGGAGCAAACTGATATGGTTAAGTTGCATTGCATGCTGCTGGGGAGGGAGGAAGTGACGGATGCTGCTATTTCAGGCTGACCCCCTCTGTAAACTGAGGAAGGGCTATAAAGGAAATGCAGTGCTCAGCTCTTTGAGTCTTTCCAAGGATTCCAAAGTGTTACTGACTGCAACTTCCTGTGTGCACCAGGACCTGGCCCTTCTGAAACTGCTGTTCAAAGAACAAAATGAAATGAAGCCCTAAAGCTCCATAGAAATGGATGGCAGGCTGCTCTGCCACCTTCTATCAAAATGTTTGTGACAAGCATCCTATTTCAACCATCAGAGAGTTGTTTATTTTGCATGCTGTTACCACTAACCATCTGAGGGAGACGCATATGCTTTTGTTCTGTTCTTTAAGAACAAACTCAAGATTCTTTTTTGGATCAGAGTATCTCTTTCTAGGTTCTCTATGAAGGATGGGAAATAAGTTCAAAGCTTTTTGTTCACTTGTGTTCTTTGTACTCAAAGTGGGGTGTAATGATTCTGCTTTTAGGAAGGGCACACAGCTCCTTATCTGTGGGTTAGAATATGAAGTGGCTTTGAAGAACCACCCAAAGCAGTACTGGTGCTGCCGCCAGGGTGGGAGCTGTCTCAGTGCTGCCCTGCAGGGTGGGATAAGTGGTGTGGGTTTGGTTTTGTTCTGTATTTAAAATATCTGTAGAGCTTTAAAAACCCTGATGGATCCAAATGTGACCAGGCCCATGTGAATGCTTGTAGCTTTGGCATGTCCCTCCCCTGCTGTGAGCACTGCAGGATGCTGGAGCGCTGCAGGCATTGGAGTGTAGCAGGAACTGGCTGGAGAGATCTCTACTTGCAGCCATCACAGCAGTTTGATGCTGGGCATGGCTGATGGAGAGTTGACTGAGGCAGGGGTAGAAGAGGGAACTAAATATAAACAAGGCAATTGGGTTAAAGAACAACCCCCCTGAAACCCGTAGAAGCGACAGCGGCACACCTCAAACAGCTTGGAGAGCCACCAGCAGCACCGCGTCCTGGGATGCACGGCGAGGTGGCACAGTGGTAACTCTGAGTCGCCAAGCAGATCAAAACCACGAAGAAGTCCGTGCTTCAGAACAGGCAGAAGCTTGCCCAAATGAAGGTGAGCAAAAATCCTGGAGAATGCAGAAGGTGAAATGTATAGAAAGGAAATGGAGAGGGATTAAGGAGGACAAAAGAACTTGAAGAGTGCCTTGCAGGAGGTGCTCGGAGTGGCAGAGACTCATGGTGTGGCTGCAGGCAGAAGAACCAGGGCAGTGAGACCAGCCTGCACCCCGTGCTATAGGGGAGGTGATGCTGCTCCTGCAAGGAAAGTGCCTCCTTCTGCAGTGCTGTGGCCTGAGGGTGTCCCAAAGTGTGGGGTGGGGGGAAATCCAGATCTCTCTAATGGGTTTGTGGGTTTTTTTCTTCCTTTGAAGTATTTAACATGTGTTCTTGCCAAGGGCCATTAAAAGAGAAAGAAAAATGTTGTCATGGAACTGAAAGAGATCAGTCCTTTTATAGATTTCAGAACTGGTTAAAGAATAGGAAGCAAAAGGCCTTTGTGACTGCTTCAAAGGAAGGGAAATGGACTGTCCTGTTCCCTGAGCGTCTGTGAGAGCAGGGATCTGCAGAAGGAGCAGGGGTTCTGTGCTGAGCTGGTGCTGCGCTGTGCTGGGAAGCTTTCCTACAGCACAGTGAGTGCAGAAAAGCAGGTAGGAGTTTGAGAAGGGGCAGGGTCAGACATGGAGGGGAATTCACCTGGCTTTGCGTGTTGAGAAAAAAGGTTCAGGGCTGGCAGCTGTGGGTCAGGGATGGGGCTCTGCAGTGTCACCAATGGCTTTGAGCAGTCATCAGCACAGTGCGCAGCAGCAGATAGAGAAGTAAATGAGGTTCTGTGTTATCAGAAAGGATAACGAGAATGCCTCGTGCTGCTCGGTACGGCCTCGGCACACCACTGCTCTGCCAAGCCGTCCTCGTGTTGGGGCAAGTTGGGATTTGCTGCTGCAGTGCCTCTGTTTGTGACAGATGTTTGCCTTAAAAAGAGCCCCCAAATGCGAACAGCCACGCAGACAAAATGGAGGAAAGAAACGAAATTCACTCAGTGCCCAGGTGTGTGTTCCAGGAGGGGTTCGCTTTGGGAAAACAGTGATTGTTCATGTAATGCCAGTGTAGGGACACAGGTATGAGTTGCACTCACCCTCCCTGTGATACGAGGAGCCATGCATCTGTCTGGAGTCACCTTGGAGCACACTGAGGGTCCTCAGCTCCTCGTCTGAGGAGATTCCTTCAGTCTGATCTGGTGGCAATGCAGTAATGGGATCCAGCTGAGAGGAGAGAAACCTGATTTTAAGAGTTACGGTCGTATCTGAATCCTGCAAATGGGGCACGGTAGGGTTGGTTCAGTGTCTCACACTGCTGGTCTGTAACTGAGACTGATATGAGCAAATTAACCATCACTGATGAGAACATCAATTCTAAAAGGAACAAGCTTTAACAACTAGCACAGCTTAAGAATGAAATTTAAAGATAGCGATAATCATCAGTAGTCATATTTTCAGTCCAAATTAAATTCACCTGATGTCAAGAGCCAAGTGAGGTGCTGGTTGTACAAGCAGCTGCCAAGTTCAGCTGCTCTCTGTGTTTTGGATGCAGTGGTGTTCCCAGCATCATGGAGCAGTCACAACCTGAACCGTTGTTCTGCGGCAGCAGTCCATGCAGAAATACAGAACAGGGCCAAAGGTCTGTGATGTTTAATCTGGGTTGTGATGGCTTGAGCGAGGCCAAGAGCCGGAGATAAGCAGGGCCGCCTTTTCAAGGAGAGAATGATAAGTGTTTCCCTGTATTGTTTATTCTTGCCGTTTTAATCACAAGTCCTGCACCATCTGGCATTTTTCCTTCAGCTCTGCTTAAGGGCTCACAGTTGTGAGAGTCGCTCTTTTATGAGGGAAACCCACTCAGAAGGGAAATGTACGCATTGAGGGGTACAGAAGCAGAGAAAGCCCATGTGAGCTTTTCCATCGTCTCTATTATGTTGAGCCACAGGCTGAGGCATCAGTACCTTTTAGGCTTTAGGAATGAAGCTTGAAGTATTTTGAGTACTGTGATGCAGGAGAAGGGCAGTGGTGTGGTACTGCCCGGTACTGCCCTGGCCTTGGCTGTGTGTGGGTCGTGTTGGGCCTGGGCCTGGCACTGAGTGCCCACTCTGTGTGTGGGAACAGCACTGCATATGCAGGGGGGGTCGTCCCTGAGTGATACAGCTCTGCCTCCACTGCTGTCTGTGCTCATTCTTAGCTCTGTACCTAAATTCCCGCAGCCTCCAATGACATGAAACAAACTCTTCTTGACAGTTCGCATTCTTGGGCACCGGTAGATTTTGTACCAGGATAACAGTTTCTGGAGAGTGCTGTAAAGTCAGAAATAATTGAATTCGTTCCTTTCTGAAAGAATTTTGGACTGTTTGGTTGTTGTTGTTTAATAAAGCCAACAGCTGCAAAATGTAATTGTAGGAATATTGTAGGGAATGTCATCTGCACAAACAAGGCCTGGAAAAGGCCAAAGAAAGCATCAGGGAATCTTAACTTGGTCACTGAGATGAGACATGGGCTGCGTTTGCGTTGGAGTGTCAATGTGGTCCATTGATGAGGGAAAGCATTCAAAATATTCCTAAATAATTTCTGCAAAGCCTTCTCTCAGCTTTTACATTTCAGTCCAGAATAACAGCATTAAAGGAAGGTTTTTACACGTGGGTTTAAAGGAGAGATTCTTCCATACCCTGATGCAAAATAAGCTTTTTCCTTCTCATTTATTTGAGGGAGATGAAGGAGGCTCCTGGAAGCTATCCTCATGCTTTGGAAAACTGGCTGCTTTCATTTTCCAGACATGCAGAATATTGAATCTCTTCCTTGGACACAGGAAAGCCTCCCAAGGACCCGTGCAGGTGTACCCCATCAGATCCTGGAGCAGGCACTGACTGTGAGAGCTCAGCCCCATTCCCCCAGGAAGGAAAACCAAGCACAAGAGTTGCCCTGAGTGCAGCTGCGATTACAGGACAGCAACACTTAGATGGAGGTGGCCTTTTTTAAACAGATGCGCATTATGCAGATCACTAAAGAGATAAAATTAAGTTGGAAACAGAGTTCTATGGAGAAAAAAAACACTAAGTTAACCACAATAATGTCCATGTTGCTGTTTCAACCATATTGCCAAGACTCCGTGTTCTCCTTTTGACCTCAAATTAAAGGCCAAGAATAGAGATTACATCTAAGACCGATGTTTAAAAAACAATTACTGTAAAGTTCCTTGTAAAAGCAGATTTGCTTTAACATCCAAACAGTCTGCATTCCTCAGTGTATGTAAAAAATGAGGTGAAAAGATGCCATCATAATAACTCGCCTGTACGTTTATGCCAGGCTGAAGAATTCAGAAGCTGGATGGACCGTGCACACGTTGTGTGGTGCCTTTGAGAAATTCTTCCCTGTTCAACGAGCCACAACCATGGAACTCAGTCCATAAACTGAAGTTTTCCTCGCAGAAGTATTTTGCTTTGGGATATGTGAGCGTGCTTGGAGTGCAGAGGGAGAGACGTGGGAGAGAAGCAGCAAGTTTCCTGGCAGAGCTCTAGTGTAATTACACAGGAAAAAAGATCAATTGCAGGCATTTGTTGTTTAATTATTCTCCTGCTTACAGCGTAGATGAATTTAACTGATCATTACATAAATACAATCACTTAAATATTGGAAGAAAGCTCACCACAGAAAGGTGGAATGCCAGGCTGCTCTGACCAGCCGTGTCCCGGCACCTACAGTGCTCTGTTAAGTCTTTCGAGTGATGTTGCCCTCCTGCGTGCTTTCAGACACACTGGTATCGCTATTGTGAAGGTGGTTCTTGATGTGGGGCACACTGCCAGCTTCAGAAAGCCCAAAGGCAGCAGCCCCGGTGTGATGCGTACCATGTGGTCGAAGTGCTGCAGCACACGCTGTGAGCTTCAGGGATGGAACAGAGCTGCATCTGAAACTGCTGCACACTTCCAGAACAGATGAGCTTTGAGATGAGCCTCTGCTTGGCCTCCAGCTATAGGGCTGTTGCTTGAAGGCTTCTAAGGAGGAGTCAAAAGCTTCCTTCCAAAATACATTAGTCCTAAGTTCAGATTAGCTTTGCTGTATTTTCCTAATTTTAATATTTAGGCCAGGAAGGCTATTTAATTGGAGGAAAAGAAGTTGTGTTTTTTATATTTGAAAGGAAAGGAAATGACCATGTAAAAAGGCATTCTTCTGAGTCTGAGTGCAAGTCACAAGTTTCAGGCCAGCGGGAGGCCAGCTGGCGCTGAGCCCACGTACAGTGTGTTGTTTACTTGTTGTCTGAGCAGCCCCAACGCTGAAGAGTTTGGGACATGAAGCCAAAAAAGAACCAGGTTTTCTGCTGAGAGAGGCAGGGCACCGCAGTCATCAAAATATTTTCCAGTAAAAGCTACTGGTGGCATTGCTTCTGTAAATACCAAGTATCCAGTCCTGCCCTCTGCCTGCACCTCCCAGTCTCATTACATGTAAAGATACATTCTGAAAGCTCTAAGATACGCTCTTGTTGGTTACATTAATTGCCTGCTCTAAGCATAGGTGTAACTCAGTATCGAGGGATGGGAACAGGGCTGGATACAGAGCTGGGTTGGGAGGCCAGGTGTGCTTTGAGGCGAGCCCGAGGTCAATTCATGTGAGCAGGGCATGGCGTGGGAAATGCAGCACGCTTATCCTGCCTTTCTATTTCTGTCTTTCTAACAGAGGATTTTAATTTCATAGATGTCTTTGGAACTATGTCTGCTATTTGAATGAAAGAAGTGGAGGGTAGCTTTCAAGCATGTAAGAACTTCCCTAGGCAGCATGTTGAGTAGCTTGTTCTACTATAATCCCCTTGGTTTATTTGTGATGTCAAGGATAAATTGAAGTGTGACAGTTAACACATGAGGGAGGATATGTAGATGCACACCCACATGAGAATATGCCAAGGTTAAAGAAGTTGTATGCAGGGAGGCCTCGCTACCACCACCAGGCATCTCCCTCATTCTTCCTACTGTCATATGTTGTGTTCTCTTTGATTAGAACCCTATGAATTGTGTACATAGAAGCAAAGAGTTAAGCGCGGAATCAATGTTCAGGCTGTTCCTATTAGCAAACTTTCTTGTTTATCAATTTGACCTTTGTTTAATGTTTCTTGGATGAAACATGCAAGTAAGTGGTACAACAAACGTCCAGCTTGGTCGTTACTTCAAAGGCAATGTAGTCTTAACAGATATGAGCGCAAGCTAGAAATAATGGAAGCCTTTGATGGTACAGTTATTTATTCCTCCTTAAGAATAGTTGTGCAGCAGTCACATGTTGTCAGGGGCTGCTGAGGATCTGAGTGAAGGAAGAGCAATGTTCCGGAGCACTGGGAGGGAGGAGCCAGGCTGGTCCCAGTGCTGGAGCTTTGGGTATGCGCCCATCCCAAAGCAAGCAGAGGTTAACTGCTTTCCCGAATCCTAAAGATGTTTAGACACAGACTTAATTTGTCTATGAATCCAAGAAACCCTTAGGAAAGGTCAGCAAAGTTTTGTGTGAGAAAGAAGCTTCCACAGGGCTGACTGTTCAATCGCAGTCTCCGGAAGATGCTGTAACAACAGGAGCTGTTTTGCTGCCATATGAGAAATGCTTATGTAAGGTTAGAATTTAGTATTGTAAACGAAAGAAAATGACTGTTGTGAAATTATTATTTGAAGGAAATAAGGCTTTCTGAATGTCAGCATCTCTTCTTCATTCAACCCAGGGTTGGTGTGTTTAGGTTTCAGTTACAGACTTGGCTTAAACCAAAGCTACACGCAGGCAGCTGATGCTGAGTGGCAGTAAGAGGTGCGGCAGCTGCAACAGTTCAAGTTTTGAATTGTGATTTTCAGATATAGACACCATTGCTTGAAATTTGGGTGCTTTCTTTTGGTCTCTTCTCCCATTTGAACTTCAGCTGCAAATAAGGAAACGAGTTTGGTCTTGGCCGTACAGAATATGCTCGATCACGGCACAAGGGTCTCAGTTCATCTTCTTTAATTGAACGTGGGGAAGGGCACCAGTGTGTGCAGTTGGAAGGGCAGTGCCTGCTGCAGTGTGTGTGTCCATGGACTTCTGCTTAGGTATACTCTGCTATCTAAAGCCATAGCAAGAAGTTACTGGAGTAGAAAGCTCATTCCTTTGTGTATAACTATCTGTGTTTTTGTGGGATCTGTGCCGCGGGACTTTGAGTGTCAGCTTGTTTTGCTTCTGTAGTTCTTTGAACTGCAAAAGTGGATTGCAGTTGCAGATTGTATTGCAACTCCGAGATCTTTGCAATTATGCCTGATTGACATGGGTGTCTTATTTATTTCCCTCTTTGCTGTACATAACTGTTTTTAAAGGTAGGATCGAACAGTTGCTCACCTGGCAGGCAGAAGAGTTGTGTGGAGGAGCTGTCTGGCAGGCCGTCCTTCTCTGCTCCCAGGCCTTTGTCCTTGGCTGTGCCAATACGGAAGTCTCAGGACAATGACTGCACTTCATTACAATCAGTCAGATTTTTCTGTTCGAGATATCACAACCAATTCTGCTACCAAATGGGACTGGAATGGACTGCCCAGGGAGGTGGTGGAGTCACCGACGCTGGGGGTGTTCAAGGAAAGACTGGATGTTGTGTTGAGGGACATGGTTTAGTAGGAGCTATTGGTAATAGGTGAACAGTTGGACTGGATGATCTTTTAGGTCTTTTCCAACCATGGTGATTCTATGATTCTATGACTAGGCTGTGTGTGAAGGATGCTGGATGGTAATGATAGGTAATGACGTGCTGTAAAAGTTTTGGGTTTATTTCAGGACCTTTATAGGAGTGCATAGAATTGTAATGAATGCTGAAGTTCCGGAAAGGAAAGGTTTCCTACCAGGAAAATTATTTATATTTTGAATAGTTTTCCAAAAGATTGTTGGCATTGCCATCATTTCAAACCTGAAATAATGCGGAGTGGCTGTGCGGAGTTGTGCTGAAGGCACACAGCTCTCAGATGAAGGGCCATGTGTCGGTAGGGCTGTGCATAGTGGGCAGGGTAAGCAGCCCCTTAATGAGACTCACAGGTGGAGTTTCAATTGGGAGGAGCTGCAGTGCTGCTCAGGAAGAGAAAATATACAAAGAGGCCGTGATGAACAATGCGGCCAGGAAACGGTGTGAGGTTCACTGGGGAAGGAATATGGCTTCCTTAGGCTGAAGGGAAGGGGTGGAGGAAGAGCAAGTTGGAGCACGGATAAAATAATAGGAGAAATCCAGGAGGGAGACAGAAGGCAAGGCATAAAAGTATCGGCAAAAAAATAAATTAAGAAGAATGCTTATGGAGTCCAGGAGAGCAAAGAGGAGAGATGTGGTGAAATGTGGTGAGACGTCTTGATAGCCTGAGTGAGAGATGGGTGCCAAGTGGAAATAGCAGCAGATTACGACCTACTGGGTATGCATCCTATAGTAGAAATTTTATCTGTAATTGCTTAACTGTGCTGACAAAAGTAGTTATAGTACTGCCAGATAGTCCAGTAAAGTTGACTTAGAAGTGCCATGGAAATGGATTGCTGGAGCTGTGCTCATCTCTCAGGTCCGTGGCAGTGCTCACTGCTCATCCCTCTGAACTCTTAGGAAACTTTTGGGCACTGACTTTGTCCCAGTAAGCAAATTTAGCACAAACTTTTCTTCTTACTCCTATGCTGAGAAGAGTGCTTTTGGGTATGTTCCATGCATCAAAGGTGTCAGAGGCCCATTGAAATGAAATGGGATTATTTTGTTAAAATCTGTGAGACTTTGGAAGATCCCTTTCAGACATGCTTGCTTGCTTTAAATCTCTCGCATGTGCTCACAGGTCTGAAGATGAAGGGTAAATTGGGCCAAAGCCCAAGCCTGAGATATGGAAGAGTACTCAGTATAACATGTATTCATGTAGAGGTTCTCCTCCACAGGGATCAAAACCTGCTGAAAACATACCTGCCATCTGAAACTGGAGTGGAGGAAACCAGTCAGGTGGGAAGACTGATAAGAATTGCGGTACAATTTACAGTATTGAGAGCACTGTGTGGATGTAACACAACTGTTTCTGCTCACAACCACGTGAAACCCACCGCTGTTTTTTCAAAGTAGACTCTAATTACTGTTAAAAATACAGTGCTCACTCTGCTTACTGATTTTTGCTTTTAATTCATGTCCCTTTTTTCAAAGGAAAATGTTTGCTTCTCCTTCCCATCTGTATATTAATACAGACGGGTCCGTATCTCGGTATATCCTCAGTGATTTTGAAGTCAGTGCTGTGCATTACAGATGGCTTTTTATATACCTAAAGGTTTTTGTAATTGTTGGATGAATGGGGGTTTTTAGGCTGTCTCTGCTAAATGCAGAAGTCATTTAAGGACAGCGTGTTTCTTGCTCAAGGATCTTGTTTAAACTGTGCCTTGGCTCCTTTTTTAGTCCTTTTTTTTTTTTTTTTTCCTTTTTTTTTTTTTTCTTTTTTTTTTTTCCCTTTTTTCCCCTTGGTTTCACTGGTGGTTTGTGAGCTTCTGGACTCCTGTTCAAAGTTTAAAGAACAATAACTAGTCAAATGTAAAATAATGTCAATTGAACAACCTATGACTCAACAGTCAACCAAGTCATCCTGGCTCCACATCAAATGGACAGAGGCCAAAACCTAAAACTGGCACACGTCCCTGTCCCTCTTCTTCATATATTTTCACTGAAGCTGAGCCCAGAATGTAACACATTGGTTAAAACTCCATAATAAAGCGGTCCACATGTAAATGCATTATTTTTGTTGACAAAAAAGCCTGAAAGCCCATGCCAAGAATAAAGACGTGTTGTGCAATGCTTCCTACAGACTGGCAGGGGAACGTATTTTATGCCCTGAAGAATTTACCGTCTTGACATTCTTTCAGTATTAATTCCACTTCTAAACAGCTTCTTTAAATTCTCTAGAAAGAATTAATGAAGAAAAATTCCTTTCTGCTTCGTTTGCCCTATTTCCTTCTCAGAAAAGTTCAGGGCTTTTTTCTGATCCATTTGTGCCCGTTGTATTTTCTTTCCGCAGAGCTGTATGGGATGAGGCTGTGTCTGCACTGATCAGAGCTGGTGCCGGTTCCTTGTGGAGGGCTCTGATGGCACCACAACAGCCTTGAATATGTTTTTTTTCTGAATAGCAGAGCTGAGCTTTCTGATGGGCAGTCTGTGTGTAGCTATAGCTTTGTGAATCAATTAGATACTATGCAAGTATTGACCTTCAACTTTTAAAATATCTGCTTGGTGACTCTTGCATTCAGTCGAGTCTCGTACCGCCTTTCTTGCAGCACAGTAATATTTTTCCATGTACGTTACAGTCAGCTTTCCAGATGTCTTGCCTTTTTTCCTAGCAACATCATTTTGGCAGCTCCTGACCGCAGCCCTGTGATTGACAGAAGAGCTCACATTGGGAGCACTGGAGCAACACATAATGGATCTCACACTGAGGTCATTAATGGAACCAATCCCACTTCATAATTTCAGTTCAATTCCTCTGGTATGACATTAATAATGATACTGTACTGAGGAGTGAAATATTTTTTAGCTATATCCTGATTATATAGGATAAGGTAAGATATGATGAGTTCTTGATCCTTGGCCTGTTCTGTTAACAAAATCCCTCCATGTGAGAATTCTGTTTCTGAATTCAGTGTGCAGAGAAGGAAACCATGATGTTGAAGGCTGTCTGTTAAGATAATACATTTCTGGCAGGTCCGTTGGTTTTCAGTTTGCTTGCAAGGCTTGGTGTTTTGATGTTGGAAAACTACCGCTCTGCTTCCATGGGAGCGTGGTGGGAGCTGAGGTCAGAGCAGTGCCTGCTGCACTCAGAGACCAGTGGGCTGCATGCAGCTTTGTATTGTGTGTTAAAATAAAACACATCTTTAAAAGACAAATTCTGAGCAGATTTTTGAGCTTTCTTTTATTGGTGTCATTTTAGTCTTGAGATCCTCCCCACGGCAGCCCCTCTCTGCCCAGTACTTTCTGAACGGAGTGCCCATAGAGCTGGGCTGTTCTGCGAGACTGAGTTCTTGAAAGCAGCCTGTAGGTGACCCACAGCAATCTGCACAACTACGTGTTGGTCAAATGTGTGTTTCGGTATGCAACACAGCATAAAGGATTGGGATGGCATATTATGAATTGATCCCATAATTTTAGGTAAAGCTTTTCTCTAAGTGTACCAAGGTACTTGCATCTGCCTTCATTCTTTGCTACTTCATTTAAGGCAGTAGTGACAGAGGTAATAAAATGAGAGTTATGAAAACTTTTGAAAAACATGTATGAATTGATGGCTGTAGAGCTGAGGCCCTCCCTTAGAGGCACGGCTCTTCAGCAGCTTTGCTGGCACACTGTAGTAAATGTAAAAGTTTAGAACATATAATTTAATTATCGTATTCTGGTCATAAATACTTTAAGTCTGTAGTACATTTGAAATCCCGTGAGCTCCAGCTAAGGTTGCAGCTGCAACATCAATTACCATTTATCCATTCCAAGAAAGCTTTGCCTGTGCCCTTGAAACCTTTACATTCTGGAGAGCATCCAAAAAAAAAAAAAAAAATCCCGTCACTCAGTTGCGTTAGTGCTTCTTTCTCACTCCTGTGTGAGCTCTAAAATGGTAGCGGACGCCATTTCGGAGCAAGGGGAGGTGATGGTGTTGGGGCTTGTGGCAGCGTGCGGCTGGGCACAGCGCGGTGCTCCCAGGGGACATCATGCACCTCCAGCTTCAGTGCATACAGCACCGGGCATCAGAATGGGAATGAGGCAGCATGGTGCCCATAGGGAGCCCATGTCGTGTTTGTGTTTGTTTCCATTGTGCAGTATCAGCAGTCCGTGCAAAAGATGGTTCTGTTGGTACGCCGATGGTAATCGCCCAGACTTTCTGGGTTGATTTCTATTTACTGGGGAATAATTTATGAGAAATGGAGCTCGGGTGCTTGGAACGTGGCCCCTGCTGCCTCTGTGAGATGCTGTGAAACACAAGCTCCTGAGAAGCCTCCTCTTGGCAATGCACATTTGTCATTGAGGCTCTACTAAATACAGATAATTAATTTATCTTGTTCCCCAGAGTGATGGATTCCATCAACTGGAGGATGGTGTTGGGGTGTGTGGCAATTCTCAGGTGCTGGCAGGGCAGCGCTGGTGTATCAGCCCTGAGCCTAAGACAGCAGTTTCTAAAGGAGTGCAGAAGGGGCCATTGCTGCATTTTCCTTTCTAATAAGTATTCCTTCATGTACTTGCTGCAAACAGAGTTCAAGTTAGCACCAGGTTCCCTGCGAGGGCTGTGGGGGACAAAGCAGCCGGGGCAGGGTGCTGTAGGGCTGTGGAGTGGTTCTCATTCTCATTGAACTCCAGTGAAAATACACTGCTTTGAAAACAAAGTCTTTCCCAGTGAATATGCATCAGGTCGGTGTGGGCTGAAGCCATTTTCTTGTTGTTAACCCAATCTGGATACCTCAGTTAATGTCCTCGTTGTGATGTATGAGAGTTGTTGGAAAAACATGCAAAAATGTTGGCAGTATTTGAGACTATTTTACACACAGCAGTGGATCACACAGCCCATTTTAGTTGTATTAAAGGGAACAGTATATATGTGAACAAGTTCTGTGTGTGTCCTGTAAATATCTGTCATTCTATGTGTCTGATTATGAGACTTTTCTGCCTTAGGTCTGCCTGTATCTCAGTTTATTTGGGGAGGTTGTACTCCCAGTACTTCCTTGTGAGTCAGCTATGGAATATATCCCAAAGTAGGCCCAGTGTGGGGGAGGCAGGACGATACCCACCAGTTTGGTTCTGGGAGAGCATCATCCTCTGCAAGGAGTTCATGCATCCCACCCTGAAGCACAACTGGATGAGGCCTTCCTGCTGACCCAGTCATCTGCTGTCCATGCAGGCACACTGAGCTGCGCCATCAGAGCAGAGCCTGGCTTCCTGCTTATCACCTGGCGATAAGGCACTTATCTAAGTGAGTGATAAAGGAAATGGTGTTAATCATCTTGGCTTTCAAAGGGACTATAAAACAGCAATGCTGGATGCTTTTATTCACAGGCTTTAGGTAAATACTGTAATCTGTAGCAGACTTTTTCTGTTTATTATGGCACTGTTGGCAATGTGCAGCACTTCTTCCAAAGCAGATCCGTTGCCTTCTTTTGATACAAGTCAGGAAAGAAAGCTTAAGGATAGGCAGGTTCTGTGTAAGCGCTTTTGGGAGGTTGGCTTTTCGTGTGTACACACTCAGATAGTCCATAGGAATGTTTGAATCAACATCCCAAGATGCCTTTGACTTAGAGGTAAATTGCAACGTACTTAATATCCATGGATGGTATTTGAGCTTTCTGCATACTCCGTGGTTGCCAGATGGAGCAAAGAATGTGTATCTGTGTAGAGTGTGCAGGCAGCAGGGAAGGAAATCATTGGTTTCTACCAATTCATACCAATTTTCAGTCTCTAAACTCAAGCGAGGACATTACAGGAGACAGAAGGAACCATTGTGCACTGCACTGCTCAGGAGGGCTGTGATGTGGACTCCGTCTGTGCTTTCCACAGGGACCTTTCCCTGGGCAGGGGAATGGCTGGAGCCAAATTCTTTCGTGGGGTTTCTCCAACTAATGATGTAGAGGATGGTAGCAGCAGCTTGTTGTTTTGTGCAGGACCCCTCACTGCTTTCGTTGTAATGGGCCAGTAGTGTCAGTTGAGTTGTTCAACATTTTTTATGCCTGCTCTGAAAATGGCTTTCCTGCCTAAGAAAGCATCAAAATTAATTAGCAGTTCTCTGGTTAATAAAGAAATCAGCAACTCAAAAAAAAAAAGTGATCTCTTGCTGTACACATGCAGTGTGTTTACACTGTTCTCATTGCTGGAAGATAAGGAGGCCCAGATGGTGGTGACATTGGAAGTGGTTCCTTTCCTGTTACTTTGGTGGTGCTGCTTACACGGATGAGTACTTTGCTATTACGAATGTGTTATTTAAACACTAAGCTGACTTTTTCTGGAGGGCTGAGAGTTACAGTGTGTATCATTTTATGGTCTAGGTTTATTGTGCAGTGAATGCAACTCGTGTGTGATGTACTGGGCTAGGAGTAAGAGCAAAATGAGCGGTCTCATTTACACTGCTTCAGGCTTAGATACATTTAGTCAATCTTGGAGCTGTTTTCTCCCACCCTGTCATATGTTTCATCCATTTCTTCCCTCAGTTGGTACTTGGACACCAATAAAATGTTTTCAGCACTTCCAGGAGCTGTCTGCAGTGATGTTGCAGTTTGTAATAGCACCAGGGAATAGCTTCGTTGCGTGTATGTCTGAAAATACCTGGGATGAGGTGTTGCCTCTGAAGTTCTCTCCAGGGTCAGGTGTTTGAAAAGGTGCAAACTGCTGAGCTGACAGCTGTCCCACAGCCCTCCCGAGGTGTTCCTCCTGTTGGTACCAGACCCCACTCCCCTTTGGGGCAGTGAGGCTGTTGGCAGTGCTGCTGAGCTCACCCAGAGCAGCCAGAGGTGATGCTGTGGCTGATGCGCAGTGCAGGAAGGTGATGCGTGTTTAAAACAGCAGTGTAATGTTAGCATGGTTACCGCGTGTGGGAGTTTGCATGTTCTGCATTGTTTCAGAAGAAGGCAGAGATGGGAAGAAAGCAAATGTTGTCACTGCTGCCCACAGCTGCACTGATGGGATGCGTCCATAGGAGAGCCACAGCTCTGCCGCAACTTTATGCCCTGACTTATTGCTAAGGACAGGGCTGCCAGCTTCATGATGGGCCGTATCTGAAAGCCCAGTGCTGACAGCCTGGCCCAGGGGATGGTTCTTGTTTGCCTTCCTGACTCACTCACACCTCTGTGATTATTTTTTTTACTTTATTTCCCACCTGGCGCTGTGGGCTCTGCTCCTCCAGGCTGGGATAGGGGTGCACAGGGGGACAGGTCCCCAGGGAATACAAATGTCAGACACCATAAACTTTACCACACCCATCTTCACTAAAGTTTGAACCTTGAGCTGTGTTTGAAAGTCTCTGGTAAATGATTAACAAAGGAATGGACTTAGATAAACAGCGTGGTTTGTACAGGCCTGGTTACTGGAGCTGCATCTTCTTTAAGGCTTCCCATTCCCATTTCATGTCTCCTCGATGAGAAATTATAAACAAATATCTGTGCAAATAAAACTTGTTTAGGTATGAATAACTTCTGAATGTGTATGGGAGTGGACCTCAGT
Source organism: Excalfactoria chinensis (assembly GCF_039878825.1). NCBI lineage: Eukaryota > Metazoa > Chordata > Aves > Galliformes > Phasianidae > Excalfactoria > Excalfactoria chinensis. The sequence goes on from NC_092837.1 coordinate 1,005,092, forward strand.
CTCCTTTCTTCACTAACACATTGCCTCCAAGAATAAAAGATAACTCGTCTTACGAACTTGGAACCACTGCATTTCAGAATGCTTTTCCTCTCCCATTTGGACTTGTTTTTGTTTTCTTCCATTTGGGTAAGAGCCATAGTTTGTTAGGGTTTTGTTGAGTTCTGAAACACTTCTGCAAATAACCGAAGGATAACAATAATGGTTATGTTATCATGGGGTGTAAATCCTCACTTCTTGAGGAGAGAGACACAACCCCTTGGGAAGCAGTTTTGTTGTCTTTTTCTCCTTCTTCCCGTGGCTTTGTGTGTAAAAGATTTACACTGAATGCCAGACGAGGTTGCTGTGGGTACAGGGCTGTCCCATGCACTGGGTGCTCACTTTGGCTGTGGATCAGATCCATGAGGCTCCTGTGGGATCACACTCAGGGATCACTCCTGTTGCTGCACCTGAGGCAAGTAGGAGGTGAGGAGGGGCTGTCGATGTTCGGCACTTTTCCCCTCCATTAGTAAATGTTGGCCTTATCTGATAGAGTCAAACCTGAAAAGATATGCCAGAAACCCAGATTAGAGTATTGGTGACTGCTTTATTAACTGATGTAATCATTTGTTTTTAGTTCTGTTGTTCTGTTTAGTTCTATTTAGTATCTATCTGTTGTCTGTATCGTGTAACAATTTCTGTGATACTTGTATGGAAGATGAGCCTAATTAAACATTAAAGGTGATAGAAAGCTTTCAGTACAATACGTTTGGCACTACCACCATTTCAGTGACAGTTTGTGAATGATTCATTGAAAATCTTTTTGTCATAAATTCACAAGAGCTCAATTTATTTGATCTATATTAGTTGTCTTCAAAACTGCATAGAAAAAGATGCTTCTCTCTTTTCTCATTTCTGAATGTTTTAATGATCTGCAGCTCTCAAGCGATGCGTGCTTTATTTACATTCCAGGCTCTCCATTCACATTTTAGTGTTTGAACTGAGATTCATAGTGTATGAAGAGGTGCCACCGGGCCTCAATCTTTAATTACACAACCACAAGCCGTTTTGTCCAGCAGCAATCCGCTTTCTAGAGTGTGAGGTGTGAATTGGACCCAACTAATCCGGAGTGAGTTTTGTGGCATTGATCACAGTTAATTGTTTGCTGTGAGCCATGCAGGGTCATGCAGCCCCAGGTCGGCTCCCACTCACTGACCTCCCATGAAGGAACACACTGGGTTCCAGCTTTGAGTTACGATGCAGGGAGCAGAGCGACCAACAGCTTCTTATGGCCCAGCACTGCTTTGTCCTATTTGAGCACCATCACATGCAGCGTGGTGATAAGAAGCAGAGATAGAATTGAGTCCTTGACTTCCTTACCCGTGAGGTTGCTTCCCTTGCAAAACTGTCACCACTCATGCAAACCATCTCCTGCAGGGAGATGGGCCCTAGCAAGCAGCAGCCTCTGTTGTTACGTGACACATTCCTGGAGCGCTTCGGTGCTGAGGAGGGCAGGCAGGCTTCGTAGAAGTGAGTGTGAGTGTGTAATTAAAGACGTGTGTTTGTAAGGACATCAGATGAACGTAGCCGGGGTGAATTCCATTCTGCCATTACTTGGGTGTTGTGTGCTTGATTGTGCAACCTAAATATTTTGTTATGTTTTTCTGCTTCTTGAGAGAAGACAAATTATTTAGAAAACATAGAAAAGCCATCCTATGGGACATAAGCAGGGTTGTAATCCATTGATGAGTGCCTCTTTAGTTGACAGATTAGCTAGTGATAGTGATGATAGTTGTCATCATCTTTGTAGAGTAATAGAATAGAGGAAGTGTTGCTGCCTTTCAGATATTTTCTGAAAGCAAAGGATGAATGTGATGGAATTGAGTCCTTTTCCAAGCTCTGGGGAGGACTGCTACTTCCTGCTTGGGCTTTCTCCCCTTTTTCCCCAAGCTTGACTCAATCTGCCGCACTCTGGCTGCAGCCTTTCTCACTGAAACCTTCTCTCCGCCCCACGTTCCATTCTTTTTCTTTCTGTTTAGATGAATTCCTGCTCACCAGCCTTTGTACCAGGTAACTGCAGCAGGTCCCCATTGCTGCTGTCCATCCTTCAGCTCTGCTGTGCCCCGTGCTCTCAGATAGCCCCCCCAGCACTCCCAGGCTGTTGGCTGTTTCTCAGTTCCTCCATGGGGACGCAGTGTGAAGAGCTGACTTGTTCAAAATTCAAGCCCTCGGGGTGCTGAAGTGTTTTCAGTTCCTCTGAAATCTACTTCTTTTTGGTGAATGTTTGAGAACTACGATATTTTTTAAGTGTCTGACCAAATCTAGTCAGATTTCCTTGAGGAGAGGAAAAGGAATTTTCTGTCAAGATGTCGGCCCACGTTCAAATGTTAAGTCCAGTTTAGGGAATAAGAGTTTTCTGGGGGATTTTCTGAATAAAGGCACCAGGGGCTCAAAATAAGTGTCATTTTTCTGTCCTCAGCTAGAAAGTGGCTGGAGCCCTACTGCAACAAACTTTAGAATCACTTGGAGTCAGGCGTGCAGGATAGAAATCTCATCTAAAAGTTCAAAACTTTTGTGAAAATAAACTCAGCAAAATGTGCTGTGTAAACCATTAGGAGTTCAGGTGTCGTGGCAGCCTGAAGCAGGCGAGGCAATGGGCTCCGTGCTGAATAATTGGCCTCTGAAGCTTGGCAGAGCTGCTGCTGGTTCAGCCATTATGGTTAGGAGCAGCTCAGAGGTGGCTGTGATGGGCTGTGTGCTGTCCCAGCAGTAGTTCTTTGTTTAAGAATTAACCCTTCGTTAGTCAACTGGGTGTTTGCACAGGAATACCACGTCCTCAAATTAAGAAATGGTATTAGTTTCCTGAAATGCTGGAGTGAGAGCATCATTTATTACTATAAATACCGGACTTAATTTGCAGTTTCTTCCATAGAAGTGTCCCGGTACAAAGCCCGATGCTGGCAGTAAAACGAAGCTCTTGCAGGACTTAATACAGACTGTGGGGAATGTGACCATAATGAAAGCAGTATGGAATGAGAGCGTGCTGTAGCAGTCGATTTTATAGACTAGGATCACTGCACAGGAAACTTGGCTTCAGAGATGGGTAAGGGAAGTGATCTTGACGCAGTCAAATAGGCAGTAAAGCAGTCCGTATAGCTTTACTTACGTGTTACAGAGATTGCTGTTAACTGTTTCTAAGTCTGGTGAACTGTTTGCACAGAGCTGTGAGTCTTTGACAATAAAGGCAGCCCATTTCTCACCTTTATATAATGTTTGTCAATATTCTACAAGTCTTAATTTGTATTTTCATGCCTTTTTTCCCAGCCCTGGACTGAGATCAGATGTAAGCTCTTCTCCATCCACAACCTCAGCAACTGCGGGACCACCTCCCAAGCTCTGCCTTGTGTGCTCTGACGAGGCCTCTGGGTGTCATTATGGTGTTCTTACTTGTGGCAGCTGCAAAGTGTTCTTCAAAAGAGCCGTGGAAGGTAAGACTTGTTTTAAACAATGCATTTATCAGAACTGTAAGATCCATTTCCATACCTGACCGGCCAAAGCCAGGCTACTCTCTCCTACTGGAGCCCCAGTTATTGCTCAGATCCTCCTGGGAAACCCCAGTCCTACTATCGCTGTCCTTTTCGGAGCAAATAACATTGATAATGGTGTGATTATCTGAAGCATAGATTGCCATTACGTTTATAAATGCTCCCATGCACTCAGGATGAAAGGGTGCATTGTTATCTTTGCTTCTTGTTTCCTTCATTTTCTTTCACTGTTGTTTTTGTTTATTTGTTCTACTTATGTACAGATATGTCTGTGTGCGTTGCATTCAAAGTTTGTGGTTCTAAGTGTTGTACTCATTGATGTGTGTATGATGATGTGTGTGAAGTTGGGTAACCCTTCTGCAAGGTTGGGAGAGTTTTACAGTGTTTCCAGTCAGCAGTGTTGGTTATGTTACATATGTGTAACATGTGTGGTGCATTACGGACACGTGGGTTGGGGTTGTTGGGATTTCTCTGTGAGCACAGGAAGAAAACAGTAGTGGAGTATGAAATGGGAATCCGTAGCGGTGCAGAGCAGCCACTCTGCGCTGAGCAGGCTGTGCTGGGTGCAACATCAGCATCAGAGACTCAAAGCAATATCAGCATCAGAGACTGAAGGAGCACAGAGCGCATCACTGTGCACCGAAAGGGCAGCAGCGGTTCCTGTGCTGCTGTTAGACAATACAGGAAATCCCTCGCTCAGGGCTTCCCGTCTCGTGCCTGTTTCAGGCAGTGCTTGCTGGGTGTGATGAAGTGAGTCACACTGTCACTTTTTGCTAACATTTTTGCAAGCTGCATTTCACTTGAGAAGAGGGAAGGCTGTGTTTCAAAAAAAGGTACATCAGCATTCCGTCCCTAGGAGAAGCACTATCCCTGTGCTCCCAACTCAACTGAAGTAATAGGAAATGTAATGACGCAATGGGAAACTGCATGGAAGCACAGAACCACTCTCAGAGGGATCCGAGGATGTTCGCAGGCAGTGGGGAAGGATGTCGTGCCGTGGCACACTGAAGCTGTTTCTGAAGTACCATGAGAACCAGCTCCAGTACAGAGCGCTGTCCTTGGCTCTCAGCTTGTCCTGTCTGAGCTGTGATCCTGTCTGCAGCCGGGCTTCTTGTTGGGATGAATAATCATCTGTAGGTTGGAGTGAAATAAGGGTGCTGGATATCCCCCAGAAGCAGCGCTGTGTGGCAGCTGAGTGCGTCACAGTGGCGGTTCTGCCTGTTCCACAGCCTTAGCCAGTGATGGAAGTATTGATACATGAAGAAATTGGTCCTGTGATTTCTGCTGATGGGTGACGTGATTTTGTACATCTTGTACCAACTGTGTTGGTGTTAAATATGGAGAACAGGGTCAAAGCTGTAAAACTGCAACACGCTGCTCAAGGTTTACCTGCACTTTCATTTTGTTATTGTTCCACAGATTGTCCCAACCATAATCCTTTAGATTCGATATTACGGATGTTTTCAGAAGCTCTTAAAGGATCCGTGAGTTTTAATAGTACCTTAGGAAACAGAAACATTGGTTTTAACTCTTACAGGAATTTTTCTTACTAGAAGTGTATGTAGAAATAATTTGTTTCTGTGCAGTTGCTTTCATTAATATCTGCCAAGCATCTGCTAGTTTACACGTCCAGCAAACTGCATTTGTCACAGAGCTGTAAGCCTGGAAACGCATCTTCTGCGTTTCATTTGTCTGCAGTCATATACACTGCAATGGAAATGGTTACAGAAACTGAAAGTGTCAGCATCTAGGAAACCAATGCGAGGTGTATTTCTTTCAGCAAGCAGTGGAACTAGAGGAAAAGAGGGAGGATGAATGAAGGTGGGTCAGCTGTTCTGTATTTATAGCCATTCTCACACAAACAAAGGTCCTTTCTTCAGGAATCCAGGATAGCAAAAGCTGTCTTGTTCTAGTTCTTATTTTCACGGTGCCTCAGAGCCCTTCTGGTTGTGCTTCTGCAGCCCCGGCCCCACACCTCCCTCCTGTTACCACCTCTCCTGCCAGCCCACGTTTTCCTCCCTCCTTCCACCTCCGCTTTCATCTTGCTTCAGATCCTCACACCTCCCCTCTGTGTTAAATCCCTTCCAACACCCCAGTCTCCTGCAGTGCTCCAGATTGTGCTTGTTCTCCAGCCCTCTCCACTCCCAATCTGTTCCAAAGAATCTTTCATTCCTCCGATGATCACAACCCATCAGAGCCCAGGGGCATGCTTGTGCTCAGGTGGTGCAGGGTGGAGCAGCAGCGTTGTCTGGATGCTCTGCAAAATGCCTCCATCTGCAGTAAATTCTCTTGGAAGCATCTCAGTTTGCTCACTACCAGCTTTCACCAGCGTGTTCCTTAAATATTGACATTTTTTGAACAGCAAAGGTAACTGAAATGTGTCCGTCTGGCTGGCGTGTCTGCAGGGCAGCATTCTGACCACAGGAAGGAGGAGGTGGAAAGAAACAATGTAGTTTCCATCTGGAAATAAATAAATAAAGACAATAATGTCAAAGCAGTAGACACAAGAAACTCAAATACTTGCATGGAGGTGGAACTCCAGAAGTTTGACGGAGGCCGTAGGGGTGGACTCTGCGTTTCACAGTTGATCTAATTCCTTGATCACGTCTGTTTCTATAAGAAGACTCCTAGGCTTTGTTGTCAGTAACTGAATATTTGGAAAATACATTTGTTATCCAACGTTATCCATTGGGACGCTGAAATACTCTGATACAGCCTGGGCTGCAGCTTTGTCCCACCAACACTTCTGTTTCTTGTTCTCTGTCTGGGAGAAGGACATATCTCTTAGCAGTGCCTTTTTCTAAAGGAGGCTGTCGTTATACAATTGTTCATGTAACTCAAATAATTAGGAACAGATATCGTTCTTCTCCACTGTTGCCCTTCTGTTAACAGCAAAGAATTGCACTCATTTTAATAGATGTACTTCAGGTCATCACATTTCCGGGGCCAAATCTTTGTTGTGAATCTGAGGGTCCATGCAGATGTCAGAGTGCTTAGTTGTCTGCTTCTGCATGGAACGGAGGCTGCTCAGCTTCTGGAGCAGCAACAGCTATTTCTATATGTTGGGAGAGATGTTGAAATTTATGCTTTCCAAATGTGTTTGTGGACGTTATTTATATCTCATGTGAAATCATTCAGGGAAATTGTAAACATGCCATTGAGGCTTAGAGCTCTCTCCTAGCTTGGAGAAATGTAAGAGAGAAAGAGTTGTAAAAATAGAAGTCGCCTAACCTTAACAAACAGAAAATAGGATTTCTCCTTAAGATGTTGGCATCAGTGTCTGAATGCCAGAAGAGTGCTGGATTTGTATTTGCTGGGAATCATCTGGATACTGGTTTTGTTTTGCAATAAAAGGCGTGAGGCGAGTAGGGACAGCCTACAGTCCCCGCTTCCTTCATGCTACAGAAACAGCGAATGACTTCATCTGATTGTAAGGCTGGTGGTGACTGTGTGTGTTTCTGTGAATGCAGGGCAGCACAACTATCTCTGCGCTGGAAGGAACGATTGCATTATTGACAAAATTCGGCGGAAGAACTGCCCGGCGTGCCGCTATCGGAAATGCCTCCAGGCGGGCATGAACCTCGAAGGTAATCCTCAGTGTTCCATCCCCCCTTTATTTCTGATGCAGTGAAGGTCCCCCCGTTCAGGAAGCTGAAGCAGCAGCACTTTAATGTGGTGGAAGTGCTGCTATCTGTGGTGCATAGCAGCATTTTAATGAAAGCAAGATTTTTAGTGCTAAAATTTCTGCCGTGCTTTCCTATCCCCACTCAGTTGCTTTATCTCCCCGAATGCACAGCAGAAGTGAGTCATGTGTGTGAAACGGGGTTATTTTTTCTTCCTGTCAGCACATAGATCTTGTTGCTTTTTCGGTGAATCTGAGACAGCAGAACTCCAGCAGAGGTCTTGTAGGGAAGTGCCATGCCTGCCTATTCTTACTTGGGAAAGTGACTTGATGCTGAAAACCACAAATGGGAGGGAATGCCCGGGCGTGTATCTAAAATTGGAGTGTGCCTTGCATCTTCAAGCTGAAGAAAAGGCAATTATTTTTATTCATGCTGCGGATTCTTGTTCTTAAATGTCTGATAGAGTCTCTCTAGAAAAGATAATATACTAAAGAAACATAAATGTGCCGGTGCGTGTTTGTTCTGCGCTCAGTTGTGGGTGGCTAATGAGAAACTGAAGACCCTAGAGATTTAGCAACAGCCCTAAAAAGGCATAAAACTTCTTTACTGCTGTCAGCTACATTTTATCTTCGATATTTTTCCTTGAGCCATGGAGATTAACACAGTATTTACTGGCATAGTGATCATGGTGATAACTTGTATCATCAAAGCTGACAGATAAAATAAAAATGTCAAAAATGTATATTAATATGGACATTTTTTTCGTTTCAGCTAAAATATCCTTCAGTAAAATGTAAGCGGTGGATTGTGTTAGAGATGTATATAGAGATATGCTTATAGGGGGGCCCTCATTGGCACATCCTTTCCTGCTGTTCTTCTGCCCCTCCCCACCATGAACACCCCATGTTTCTGCCCTGCTGGTGACTGCTGCTCATCCTTCCAAGCAAAGGGAGAGGACCCAGCATGCAGAAATGCTTTCCCCCACACCACACTTACATGTAAATCCCATCCTCAGAAGGGACTTCGTGGTTTGTGTATGTATCAGTGGGGTCTGTATGCTGGAGGAGTGTGCATGTAGCCTGACAGCCACAGTCAGCATGGTGGGTCCTGGCACAGTCTTACAGCTCAGGAGGCCATCGGTGGGTGTCTTTGCAGGGCATGCAGCTGTGTGCAGGGCAGCAGGGTGCTCACTGGGCTCTCAGCAGTGTTGGAGGAGTGAGGCTGTGTGGCCGACTGGGCAAGCTGGGAGCCAGCAGAAGTCATGGCACAGCCAAAGGGAGGTTTCCTTCCCTGAGGTTTGGCACAAAGACTTCTGGAGAGGAGCGACTTTCTGGATGATGGTATTGTTATATAGGTTGGGGAAGGCAAAAAGAACAGAGAGAAAATTGCTTTCTTGGCTGAGGGAAGAGAGGCCTGGAAACTGAGTGAAGTGAAAACGTTAGATCCCAAAGTAGTGTGAGAAGGAGAAAAAGAAAGCACTGTGAAAACAGCGGGTTATCAGCTGGGTCTGAACAGATGATGAATTGGTTGTACAAAGGAAGCAGTCGAAGTCTGGAGGGCAGTATGAGGTGCATAACAGTGCGGAGGCAAAACGGCTCCTTGTACACCAAAACCGTGCTGCTGAATCATTTTCTGATCTCGTTTGCCTTATCAGTCATACATTTGTCACCTCTTCACTCCCTTTTCTGGGATGTTTTTGTGCTACGTGGCTTATTGAGCTAGGGATATTGGGAAAATGCACAGCTATCAAGCTTCAGTTACCAGAGATTTCTACAGCAGAATAATGTTATTCTGTCTTACAGGCTTTATTTCATTGAATTCTCATTTCCTACTTCCGTCACTAATTGACCCTAGCCATTACTTGGCACCCTTTTTCTTTCTGATGCATTTGAAAAAGCGATTTGTCATTAGGTTTTGTGCCCGTAGGAAGTCATCGCAAGATCTTTTTTGGCTTTTCATGCTGCATTTTATAGTTAAACTCTTGGCAATTTATGTTATTTTCTGTCGTCTTCATTTTGAAACAATTTCAAGTTTTTTTTGAAGGATCTCTTCTTATTTGTAATAATATTAATTGTCCTGCTCTGAAGTGACTTTTGCCTTTCTAGGTCCTGCTCACAGCAGCAGGGTGCACAGCCCCTCTGCTTTCACAGTGCTTCATCTTCTGTGCAGTAGTAGGAACATTCCGTGTAGTGCTGTGAGATGGGTTTCCATGAAGGTCTTGATCCTTGCATTCTCTTTACCACCAAATTTTTGCCCCCAGAGCTTTTCTTCTGTTCCCCGTGGTGTCACTGGCTCTTGTTGGGGTTGTGCCTGTGGGCTCCTCCTCAGTGTTTGTTAAGGGGCTGTTGAGATGCTGTGCAGTTTGACACATGGCCATCTGACCAGCCGACATCACACAGCTCAACTGTGCATCCCTTCCATAGCAGAGCCCTCCTGCATGCGGTGCTGCGTTGTCCTGTGCTGGTGCAGAGGTCCCTCCATGGGATGGGATCCTGTCTGCATGGTGCAGCTGGGACCTTGCAGCCATGTTCAGCTGTCGCAGAGGAGAGGCCCTTCCATGAGGTGGGATGGACCTCATTCGCTGCCTCTGTAACATCCCACGGCAGTCCCCATCTTTTCAGCTGCATTGGAACTTTCAACCCAGCTGTGGGCAGTTCAGGAATCCCTTAACATCGGGCTGCTGGACTGCAGTGTCCAGAGTGGGCACTGCTGGAGAGCAGCACAGACCCCAGCACAGCCACACCATCCTGCACTGCGGCCACTCTGTTCTCTTCCAGCAGAGCTTCTTGGATGCTGGGTCTTATTTCTGTGCCAAGTTTATCTGTAGGGTTTATCTTTTGCATTTTGCCTTAAGGAGCTGGTTTTTAATTTGTGATGTTTTTGTATTTGAAACTATAAACCTTCCTTTTTTGTGAGTTACAATGTCAAGTTTAGTAGTGCAGCTTAATAAAATTCTTGCACAATACTTTATCTTATCAGATATTTCTTTGATTGTAATTTTACCAGACTTTCTGGTCTGGAAGTATTCCATCCTAGGTGTCTGTGTTAACCTGTGGGCATGTGCATGTAAATTTACCTTCATTTACCTTCATTTAAAAAAGCATTTCATTTGCTTTTGAGAACAAGGATGGTGGGAAGTGTGTGTGTGTATAATACATAGAAGTAATGATAATAGCAACAGAAAGAAGCCCTTTGCTCCAAAGAACTGCTTATTGCTGTTCTGCCGTGGAAGTCTCAGCAGATAGTGTTTAAACCCATACAGAGTTTGTTATCTTTGCAGTTAAGATTCTGAAGACTCTCACAGCCAGTGGGAGAAGTGGGGTTGGGAGGGGGATATTGCATTCTGTTCTGCTACAGTTCTGACCATTAGAGACACTGACTGATCTCAGCAGAAACTTAATAAACATGAAAGCACTTTATGCAGTGTTTGTCTGTGCTACTGGTTTATCTCTACTGGTTTATCTATCTCTGTTGGTGCAGAACAGAAATAGATCAATTAATTGATAGAAAGGGAAAGAATTGGGTTTCATTCTGGTCTCAGCCAAATGGTCCGTTGAGTTCAGCCTCCAGGAGGGGCCAGACGGAGATCCCTTTATTGACAACTGTTGCTTCAGCTTCTAGTTCAAGGTTAACATCTCTGTGTGACGTTTTATTTATTTGGCATATGAACGTAATGGTTTAATGATACAGCAGTGATTTACATGCGAGGAAGCTGGCAAGGGAAAAATCTCCTCCTGCCCAGCATTTCAAAAAAATGTTTTCCCTGGCTCGAGAGACCGAGTCACTCCTGACCCATTAAGTATATTTCTTCCCTTCCCTCTGTATGGTTTCTGTACTTCATATACCAAGGAAATGACAGCATGCTCACTCCTGCAAGTCTTTTCCAAACGGGTGCTGTTCTGTCGCATGGGGCCGTACTGATCTGTGCGTGTAAGGGTTGGGGACAGGCCTTGTCCATGTCCTCCTTGCAGACATAAAGGATCTGGGGACAAGGGCATTAATGCGACTTTGATTAAAATGTGAAACTTATTTTCACAGGAAGTTTGGTAAGTATTGAAGTGGAATTATTTACAGTTTTATGGGGAAAAAAAGAAAAGAAAAATATCCTCAAAAAGTTTCAATTATCTGATCTACAGACACAAGAAAAAGAAAGCAGCATTTCCCATGCTGCGGATGTCATGGTGATGCATGGTTACCTTCCGTCACCTAACAGCCGTGATTCCATCTTTCCTAGCTCGCAAAACGAAGAAGAAGATAAAAGGCATCCAGCAGGCCGCTGCCACGAGCACGAGGGATGCTGCCGAAACTGCTGGAAATAAGAGCGTGGTCCCCGCATCGCTGCCGCAGCTCACACCCACCCTGGTGTCACTGCTGGAGGTGATCGAGCCGGAGGTGCTGTACTCAGGCTATGACAGCACACTGCCCGACTCCAGCTGGCGCATCCTGTCCACCCTCAACATGTTGGGAGGACGGCAAGTGGTAGCTGCGGTCAAGTGGGCAAAGGCAATACCAGGTAGCACACGTGTGTGTTAATTACAAAGTGCAGTCATTCTGGGGCCTAAATGTCTGTCTTCACATTCGATGTCCTTCGGAGCCCTCACAGATAGGAACTAGCAGTGCTTGAGCTATTCCAGTTCTCGTACGTTTGGAGTGGAGCCTTCACTTTAGTAGTATGATGCTGTCCTGCATCTGCATTCAGGGTGGTTCTGTTTTCTGACCCATCACCACATCTGTAGTTTCTTGTTGACTGGGAATAGGCATTTGAGTGTTCCACTTCCAGACAGAAGCTCAAGATGTTCATTTTCTCTCAAGCATTGTAGCTACATGATTAAACTGACTGTCACATGGGAAATTTGGAAATGTTCTTGCCTTTTTGGCTCCTGCCTGAGCACACTTTGCAGTTGCCTTACAGAAGAAAAGTGGTGCAAAATCACAGCCTTGGCCATAACGTGTAGCATCCCATAGTAGGTCTCTGGGAGAGGTCAGGGCCACAGTAGAGCTGAAGATCCATTTCTTTCTACAGAACAAAGGCAGATGTTTTTCTCCCCTTCTCTTCTAGTCGCTGCCGTTACCTGCTTTCAAAAACAAACTGGCAACAGCACTTAGGCAGTGCTTTGCATCGTTGTGGGACAGCCTGCAGGCTGCTGGCGTTCTGAAATAAAACTCAGACACCACTGGTGTGGGGCAGTTCTGCGTTTGCAATCTCTTCTGGATGGTTCCCCTAGTGAGATGAATCCTTCAGGTTGAAACACACGTTCTTTGTGAACATAACAAGCTTCTGCTTAATAATTTTATTAATAGGGGCTACTATTATCATATTTTTACACTTTTTTTTAATGACTAAGATGGTTCTTTGTGGGCATATTTGGTTTGTATGTACTTCTGGTAATTGTGCCCCGACCCACAGGCTGGCAGTCACCAAACGCTGCCTGCTGAATCCTTGAGCTGAGGCTGTCAGAGCAGCCTTTTCCTGAAGAGTTTTTGAGCAAAACTTTTGAGATTTGACCCAGTAAGTGACAAATAAGTTTGAAATAATTTGATTGTATTTTAGAAGCAATAAGTAGTGGTTACTGCAGTCTCCAAAGCCAGAAGCCTGCTTTGAAGCTGTTCAGACCTACCAAGTTCTGCTATTTAATAATCTACTGACTGCTATCTATTTAAACGTCTTCAGGAAGCAGTGCTGTAATGAGCTCTTTAGATGCCAAATGCCTAATGAAATTAAATAAAATCAACTTGAATTCAGACTTTAATAATGATTCATGGTGACACAACATTTTCTCGTTAAATGTAGGCATGATCCAATAGAAACTAGCATTGCAAATGAAAAGCTGCCTACATTTTGAGCCTGTTTAAGGGACCAATTTTCAGATTTTACACATTTCCTCATTATCTTAATTGGCTCTATTCATTCTACATATTCTTACAAGATTAGCTACCATCGTTAACTGTTTCTGATATGCTGCATATTTTGTAAGTTTAGTGTACAATCCTTGAATAAGAACAAAATTTGAAGTTAAGTGATTTGTTGTCTTGTGGACTGCTCGCAAACATTAAGAAAAACACTGTTAATTACAGGAGACTGCCAAATGAATGGTAGTGAGTGTTAGATATTTTTCTCTTGTGATCTATCTTTGACTGATTACCTTCTCCACATAATCACACACACATATTCTGGTATTAACTCCCCCTCTGGCATCTGTAGTACCCATCAAAGTGTATCTGTCTGGCACTGCCGTGGAATCATGGAGTCACCAAGGCTGGAAATGACCTCCAAGGTCATCCAGTCCAACCATCAACCAGGGCTTCCCTTCTAAACCACATCCCTCAGTACAGCATCTGAACCTTTCTTGTACACCTCCAGGGAAATCTCCATCTGGAAAGCAGCTCACAGCAGTTGCAGAAGGCCAGCAGTGTCAGTGGGCATGCATTTCTGTAGGTGGGATGCTGAGAACTTGCTCTGTGTGTCTATATGTCAGTGTAATTTATAACATAAGGTTTAAGCATTAAGTTCTGTTAGCCCCTGTGGCCTGTCTCTCCGTATTACTGTCCGTCAGGCCCTGTGGCCTATTTCTCCATGTTAAGGCAGTTACCCCACTCTGAGCTGTGCTGGGCGCTCAGTTCAGACCTCTCCCGGTTCAGCTGAGTCCTCCTGTCCAGAAGCTGTAATCTGAGTCCTTCAGCTGATTTCTACATGCGCAAATATTTGAACGTAACCTTGGTAGTTGGAAAATGGTGTTTGCACCCTTTTAAGGTACTTCTATTTCCAACAAGGCTTTCACATTAAAACAAAAAAGGCTTCATTTTTGTTGTTTCTTTCCTTCTACCAAAGATGCAGTCTAAAATACAGAAATGCTTGACTGAAATCAGCTGACAGCGAGCAGTTTTGTTGTTGCAGGTACTGTCATCGCATTTACAGAAATCATTACGAAATTCACTTTAAGAAGTGGTAATCTGTATTGGTGGTATAGAGGTTGTACTGATGAGAAGCACAGTCTGTTTCAGAGTTATTTGTGTTCTGGGTTTGTTTTTGAGGTTTCTTTTGCTACCAATGCAGCCACACCTCACTGCGTTTATTTTTGTGTCGTTAAGGTTTCAGAAACTTACACCTGGATGACCAAATGACCCTTCTGCAGTACTCCTGGATGTTCCTGATGGCTTTTGCTTTAGGATGGAGATCATACAAACAATCAAATGGAAACCTCCTGTGCTTTGCACCAGATCTGATTATTAACGAGTAAGTAAAACTGCATCCTTGTCTTGTTTTACTGTGGAGATGTCAGGCTGCTGCAGCCTATCCATTTTCTGCACAGGAGAGGTGAATCACTGGGCAGCAAAGGTGCAAGGATTCCAGGTCCCTTTGTTGTTTGCAACGTTGTTTTCCTTCCAGCAGATCACTTAGTTTTCACACAGGTTGAGTGAAAGAGAAACCTTTTCAGTACTGAGTGCATTTGTTTCCATGAAGGTTTGTGGGAGGTGCTCGTATGAAATGTCCCATGCTGTGACCCTTCCTGCTCCATTCATTGCAGTCATTCCTCTCACCAGAGCCAAAGAAGCTGAATCTAGAAGCAACTGTGGGATGGAGGGAGAGGCTTAGCAAACTGCACCATGTGCTGCATATTTGGTGTATAAAAGTAATCTTATCAGTTGCACTGAATTCTGGATTAGTTAAATGTTTATATCTGAGCATGGTTAAAATCTGGCTGAAAAGGCTGCGAACGGAAAAGCTTATTTGTTGTATTTTTGTTTAACTTTGCTGTCAGTTTTCAAAAGAAAAATGAATTTGCTTCAGTATCTGGACAGCCTTCTTATAATGAGCATCATCTTCCTTGTGTTTTTTGAAGTGGTGTTGTGTGGTCATCTGTGCCCTGGAGGACTGAAAGAGGGAAGTCTGACAGAGGAGGAGATGGGCAGCGAGCTTGGCTTGAGCTGTGGGGGTTAGAAGTGGTTGGTGCAGATGTGTGCACTGTGCGATACTTCCCAGCTGCTGCCCTCCGGTGTGGCTGCAGGTCAGCCTGGCTGTGCGTCTCGGGCTGGGGAGCCCAGGCTGTCTGTAAGGCTCCCCTGCTGGGATGCTCTGTGCTGCCGGCCGTGTTCGCTGTGCTGCTCTTGCTTTGAGGCTGCTCAGCAATTGCGTGCTGCACCTGCTCCTTGGGCAGGGCTAGTAGAGCTCTGGACTGCTCTGCCACTGCCTCCTCTAGTGTGGTGATGCTAACAGTGCTGCTGTGTGCTGAGATGTGTTGTCTGTGCTTTGAATTAGTTGCTGAAGTTGTGTTGTGGGTGTCAGCGTTGGAGGTAGCTGGTCAGAACCATGTGAGATCTAGCTCAGCCACCTGCAGGTTCCAGTCAGCAGGATGCGACCACTGTGGGTTTGCCACTGTTATTTTCATCAAATGAAGCAGACCTTGTAGGGCTGTGCAGGGCCATGGGCACCTACAGACACTGAACTTGTGCAGCATTGTGATTCCACTAATAAGGATTTGAAGAGCAATGTGAGTGACAGGTTCTGATCCATGGCCCAGTTCCCCCCTGCAGGCAGTGCTGTCCCTTGGGCACATTTTGAGACAGTGCTCACAATATTTTTGTTCCTATTGCACTTCAGTTCCTGTTCTCCCCAGTCTGTTCTCTGCTCAGAAGACAGTGGTGGTTACATTTTCTATGAGACTGGCCATTTACATCTCATAGTACTGTTTTTTGTTCCCGTTTATTTGCTTGAATATTCTTCCCTGTAAATATATATCCAGGCCTTCATAACCTTTAATGAATTCTTTATAGTAATTTTTTTTCTTTTGGAGAAGAAAGGCAGGGGACAGATGTATGCCCATCTGTGTACTTCTGCTGATTAAGGTTATTAGAATATGTCTGTGAAATAAAGTGGTTTCCCCATGGTGGAAATTGAAGTAACCGACATCACTAATAAATATGAGAGCATCTCATTTGCTACATCTCAGAGATCTCCTGACTCATCAGTGGGTCAAAACGGCAGGGCTTTGCAGTGAAGTGTGCACCAGTGCTCTTAAAAACCAAGAGTAATCCTCTTCTACTCAGTGTGAATTCTCCAACGTGTTCTGGTTAGCAGCTCCAGTGTGTGGACTGTTCATTAAGATGACATTTGTTTTCAATAACTTTTGTTGACTGAGAGAACTGCAGTTCCTTCTGACTCCTCCTCCGGTGTGCTTCAGGTTCCCTATAAATCTCTCTGGTCATAACTTTTTATGTACTACTGAGCAATAAAACACAGCCACCTCTGCGTTAGCCGTGGCGATTCCTGAGTGGTGCATAAAGACGCAGTGTGAGCCGCCAGATGCGTGCAGAGCACAGTGCTGAAGGGCTGTGCCATTGGGAGCGCTGGAATGGTGGGGTTGGCAGGAGGATGTTGTGTGCATCAAGAGAATGGCACACAGACCAGGTCAGCTCATGCTCTGCTTGGTACTGGGTTCAAAAGATAGCGCTGTGGCACACGATATTCCCCAAAAAGCACTCTGGTGTTTATTTGGTGCTTTTTCCTGAGATGCTTTGTGTTGATTTTTCACCCAGCTGCTCCTTTGCTGCTCCCCAACCTCAGGGTCTTAATTAAGATAACATCTATTACGTTATAGTGACTTATCATATATTTAGCCTGCTTCCTGTGTTATGTGAATGTACAGCATACATATATGTAGAACTCTGGTGCAAGAAAAGCTTGGCAGCTCAGTGCTGAGGCTTTAAACCATCACCTGGTTTCTGGGAAGCTGTGAGTGCTGGTGGTTCAGTGGTGCTGTGCCACCACAGTGCGGTGCTGAACACCCTCAGGCCGCTCACAGCCTCTGTGTCACTTTGGTGATGGAGTTGCAGTGAGGGATGCTCAGTTGTGCTCATCGAGTGCACAGATGACCTTTGATTGCAGCCTGGCTTTAGAAAGAAGGTTTTGAAAGTTGTGTCTTAGGATTCAGGCTGTGTTTGCACACACATCATCTTAGCTTTTGCTGTTCTTAGGTTTGAGGTGGTCTCCTTTGTCCGTACAGAGCTGACTACTGCAGCTCTGCTTTGGTGCTGCTGAAACCGAAAGCAAGAAACTGTTACAATTTTATAAGCAGTGTGTTATCAGTGCTCTTATTCCCAGCGGTTTTTTTGAACAGTCTTTTGTAACCAGTTCTGTGCAGCCCATATTGTCTGATTTTCAGGAGGCAGCATCTTGTTTACTGGTTTTTCTATGGTCTTGGCAGAGCCAAATGACTCAGCAGTGCTGAACACCGTCGCATGCTTTTATCGACACAAGTCCCACGTGTGTGTGTGCACTAAGTGTAACTTACACAGGCTACCATTTGTGTTGCATTTGAGCCTGATGCCTGACTTGCACGTTCCTTTCTGTTTACCAAAGCAAAAGAAGATTAGATATTACAGAACAGAAATGTGTTTTGAATCAGGCTGGATACACAGTCACTAACGCAGAATCGCTGCAGAGATGATAAACTGCCATTAGTCAGCTGCTTCAATCTCAGCTTCTGTGAAGGGCGGGAGTTGCACAAACGTTGCACTGTTGCACTGTGTGGTGTGTTGCTCTCTGCTTGGCGAGCTGCTCACTCTGCTCCCATCAGCACTTCTCAGGTTCAGGGTACCAGCAGCACTCAGACCTTCCTTTCCCCTGACTGCCCAGGGCTGGTTCCCAGTGGGGCTTTGCTTGAAGGCCCTGTAGTTGGTCGGGTTCTGCTCCTCCCTCCATGCTGGCGGCTGAGCTCGTTGCATTCCCACAGGGCGGTGAGGGGCAGAGCTGGGCCATCTTCCCAGCCCTTCTCCCCACTGCCCCCAGCACAGCACAGCCCTCTATTGGCTCAGCCCTGGGCAGATGGGCTGTGCTGCGCTCTCAGTTTTTGGGGACTGCCATTGGCACAGCTTTGGTACTAACAAATCTGCGTGGAGGTAGAATGGATTCCCAGACTCGGGGTGATGACTGCATCTGCAGCAGATGGAAACAAATGACGGGCTGACCCATTTCATAACATTTCTTTTAACCTTCTGCCCAGAAATGGTCATACTCTTACATGAGGAAGACTGCTGAGCCCTATTGTGGAATGTGTTTGAATTACCCAATTGGATGGCTGTTCGATGCCCTTTGACACAACCCAGAGGGCTCAGCAGAAGTTCTTCCAAGTGGCTGAGCAGTGCACACCAACAGCACTGTGCCAGGTGCCCTGAGCAGCAGCCTGCATGCAGCGCCCTGCACAGACCCGGAGCGTGCTGGCTGTTCACACTGTGAGCCCAGCATGGCACTGGTGTTTGAGTTCAGGGCTGTGCATGCACACATGCAGCTACAGGAACCCCAACTGCCCGGTGCTGCGGTGAGCAGTCCTGCCGTGCCTCAGAAGGAACAGGTCAGTGTTTGCGTTTGGAAATGATTGAGTTTTCTGGATTTGTGCTTTACATGGCTTTTAGGAGATCTGTATCACTTGTATTTCTTGCTCTTTCAAAACCATCTGAATTCCTCTTATTAGAGTTTTGCACCTTAAGGAAGGCAAATGTGTTCTGTGTTGGCCAAGGGTTTCCTATGCTGCTTTCCAGCATGCCTGTGAGGTTATGTTACGTTTCTGTTGCATGCGTTGGCTCTTGCAGGACTGAAAAAGGAGAACTGAAAAACACTAGCAGCTCCGGAGGAAATGGAGCCATTTCATAACCAAATCCTACTCTTATACTGGGATTCAATTTCGTTTCTTAGTTGAGATTCTGATATTGAGTAGAAAATGTTTTGGAAAAGGTAACGCTGCATTTCAGTATGCCGTATTCTCCTCATGCTGCAGTTCGGGGCCACTGCTTACACGTGGTGACCAAGGCACTCACCCTAAGGGAGTTCCCTGGAGAAAACTGAAGGCTCTTCTGCTGTAAGCCAAATTCTGACATCTGCCACTGCCACCCCACCAGTCCTGAGGGAAGGATGGAGCAACTTAGATTTGGAACCTTAAGAGGCTATTTAACTAATTGTTGTCTTTATTTCTTAGGCAGAGAATGAATCTACCCTGTATGTATGAACAATGCAAACATATGCTGATGGTTGCCCGCGAGCTGTCACGGCTTCAAGTCTCATATGAAGAGTATCTCTGCATGAAAACATTGCTTCTCCTCTCTACAAGTAGGTGAACACTTAAACACCTGTGTGAGCAATGTGAGCTTACCTTGTCAGTGCCATGAAACGTGTGCAGCGTGTTAATGTATGGTGTTTGATCACAAATGGCACTCAGTGCTCTGTTTGCTGCCCGGCCATGCGGGGTTACTCAGAAGTTCTGCTCAGCAGATATGGGATGTTCATGCCAAGGCGGTGCAGACTGCATGCAGAACTTTGCAGCTCCAGCAGAGGCCTGAGCCACAGACTGGCTGAGCCCAAAGAAATGGCCCAAGCTCTGACTTTGTGCCCACAAAAATATTAGTTAAAAAAATCAGTGAGCAAGGTCTGATGCAGTGAAGCCATTTCCTCCCAGAAAAGTGACTGAACTCTCCCAGAAGTTATTGAAGGATTGCTAAATACAACTGCTGCTTTCTACATTTGCATCTAGAAAGCACGTAGTGGATTTATGATAGATGAGGTAGATGTATGTAATACACTGCAGTGGCTTTTCATGACTTTCAATAAGATAAGCTGTAGTTGGAACAAGTCATGACTTAATAGCATTCTATCCTCTTTATTGCACAGAAAGTCAAAGGATATCACCAAAATAGTCCTTTTCTGGACTGTACAGAATGATGCTGATATGGAGCACTGTGTAAATGATTCTACAATGTTATTTTTACTCTATATTATTATTCCTTTCTACCTGATGATTTTTTTTTTTCTCACTCTGTGTTGTTGTAACTCCCTGAAAAGCTTCAGTTTTAACCCTGGCTCAATGCAGTGCAGACTGAGAACAGCTGGGGAAATATAGCTGGATGTGTGTGTGCACTCGGGGAGGTGTGAGCAGGGGGGGCTGTGAGCGATGCCAGCACTGTACTCGGCCCCTCAGGGGTCCCCAGGCTGGCAGCCCTTTGCACAGAGGTGCTCCTGAAAAGGAACCATCACCACCACAGCCCCACACTGCTGCTGTTTGTGAAGGCTGCAAACTTTGCTCAGATGGGAGATTTAAAGTTAAAGCCTCTCCTGAAGATTCCTGACGTGTTTTGGATGTAAGGGAGGCCAACTTTCCTACAGGAATTGGAAATTTCCTGATGGGAATTTCCATGTCAGGAGTGGGAAGGAGACCGCCTTAGTAGAATTGAGCCCATTCACAAGCAATGTGTGACAAGCGCTGGCGTGAGCCAGCAGAAGGCTTCTTTGTTGTCCCTGTGCTGAAAGACAATACAGCCTCACATTGCTCTTGGAGCCCCGTGTTGTGTAAGTGGTACACTGTGGCACTTCTGAGAATTGAAGGGCTGCAATGTGCATCGTTTTGTTAATCTGTGACTTCACAACTGAAATTTCTGGTTGCTGCATTCCCGGGTGTCTTTTCTAAGAGAAGAGGAAGAAGAGGGATGAAGTGGAGCCCTGGGGGACAGAGCACACGTTGCACATGGCTGTCACTCACAGACCCTCCTCCTTACACACATGGACACAGTTGGGGGCAGTGCCACGACGCCATCTCCTGCATGAGCCAGGCAGGCTGTGGCACTGCAGGTCCTCAAAAGGGCTGTGTTTCAGGGTCTCCTTTCACCCTGTCCTCTTTTCCTTTCCATCTGCTCTGTCTGTGCTCCCTGTTTGGTAGCACTTGTTGTTCTCTTCAGTGCTGGGACCAAAAGCTACGCCTTGTGGGCAGGGCCACGTGTGTGTCCATCTGCCCAGTGCACCCACACTTGGCCTTGGAAAGGGCCTTCCTGCCAGCAGCACGGGGTGCCAGCCCACCCACCCTCCGTCTTCATCCCTCCTTGTTCCTGGGCTGCCTGTGGTTGTGTATGATCTTTGCTTGGCCAGCAGCCCCGTGCTGTCTGTTGAACCAGTCAGCTGTCTCAACTTCCTTTCTTCTTCCTTCTCTCTCAGCTCTCATTTCATTTCATTATTGAAAATCGAGTCCTTTTGGTCGTTTTTGTGTAACTAATGTAAGATTGCTTAACTAATAGCACAGTTCACAGATGTATAACCTAGATGTGTGTCATGTTCCAGTTCCTAAGGAAGGCCTGAAGAGCCAGACTTTGTTTGAAGAAATTCGCATGACATACATAAAGGAACTGGGAAAGGCCATCGTGAAAAGAGAAGGGAACTCGAGCCAGAACTGGCAGCGGTTCTATCAGCTGACGAAGCTGTTGGACTCTATGCACGATGTAAGTCTTGAAGGGCACGTTCCAGAGGAGCGGCTGGGATGTGGCTGTGCACTGCTCTGCCCTCAGCTGTGCTTCAGGGCCAAATGCTGTGGGCTGGGAGGTGGTACATGCTGTCTAACGAAGGACCAGGTGAAGGAGATGAACTTCTGCTCTCAGAGCTCCTTTTCAATGGATTCCGTGGCAATTAGATCTTCAATTAACGCCTATTTCAGACTCTGGTTTTTAAAAACTATATTGCTGTAAAATTGAGGAACTGTGTTCCCCGAATGCACAGAGCAGCCAGGCTGCAGCTCAGCTGGGCAGGGCAAAGCAGATTTCAAGTCCTCAGTTTTCCTTTCCCCATTAGTTTACCTGGGAAGATTTTATTCAGATTATCCACATTTCTGTTATTTATACGCTAAGATTAGAGCTGATACAGCGTGCTTTGGTGTTTGTAGGGACCTGGCATGATCTCTCGGCTGGATTTGTGTGAGGATGGCGTGGATGGGATTGATGGATGAGGCTGAGCTGAGGGCAGCCGCTGGCAGAGCACAGCTCTGTGGGAAGGGATGGGGAAGCTGTGCTGCTGCGAGCACCATGTGAAAGTAACGCTCTGCTTTGTCCCCTGTAGGTGGTTGAAAATCTTCTGAACTTTTGCTTCCAGACGTTTTTGGATAAATCCATGAGTATTGAGTTCCCAGAAATGTTGGCAGAGATCATCAGCAACCAGATACCAAAATACTCAAATGGAAATATAAAGAAGCTCTTATTTCATCAGAAGTGACTGCCTTAATACAAAAGGGTTGCCTTAAGAAAACGTCAAACGATAGCTTTTTTTCTTTATTTTTTTTTTCCTTTTTTTTTTTTCTTTATTTTTTTGTAAAGACAGAACCTACCAGACTTGTTCATTTTGTCCTTGCAGCGGTGTTTCTTTTGTAATTATGCACTACATGTGGTTTACAGAGGGCCAAGATTTAGGCTATAGAAGCAGCGGATTCCTCACATTTGATACGTAACTGGGGAGAGAGGAAAGGAGGACAAACCTTGCTTACCAGAAATCCTACTTTCTCCCCCTGCGCAACATCAATGGGTGCATCACAACCACCGGTGCCAAGATGTGCGGCTGTGACGGACGTTCTGCTCATTCATTTCTGCAGTCGGCTGGAGGCAGTTTTTGGGTTTTTTTTAGTAACGCGTTTTGGGTTTTCTTTTTTCTTTTTTTTTTCTTTTTTTTTTTTTAAAGTTAAGGTAGCGTTTTGGTTTCTGCATGTAACCTGAAGAAAGTTTACAAGTGTATATCAGAAAAGGGAAGTTGTGCCTTTTATAGCTATTACTGTCTGGTTTTAGCAATTTCCTTTCACTTTATATACCTTGAACGAGGCTTGTTCATTTTTTCTTACATAATTTTTTTGTAATACTTCAAGATGCCTATTGTACAGCTGGGTTTTTAAGGCGGGGCAGCTCGTAGCTTTCCTAAATGACCTCTAGACGTTAATCCTTGAGTATATCCGTGTGAAAACGGGTTGGGTTTTCTAACCTGATAGCTTTCAACTGTCGAGGTGACCATAAAATTTGGCATTTTTTAAGGGCCAGGGTTGGGTGGGAGAAATGCTCTCAAATCTAATTTCAGTAGATGCGAATGAAACAAATACTTTTGGTATAATGTACAAAAGCGTTGGATATGCAGATTCATAGAAAATTAACACAGTCCTAACGGGATGTAAACGAGCAGGTTATTTTATATACGTATATATATTAAAAAAAAAAAAAAAAAAAAAAAGCCTGATTTTTGCATATAATGCAACAGCCATAACTACGAGAGTCACGGGCTGCGTTGATGCCAAGAAGATCAGTCCTGACTGCCCATCAGGAAACCTTCAGGAAAATATGCATAGCTTAAGAAAAGTTTACTTCTGTGCGGAGAAACTCGCGTTTTCTGTACACTGAAACCTATCATGGTGCAGGTATCTGTGGGAGGACGTCCTTGGTGTGAGAGGCAGACGCGTGTCGTTGCGCCCGGTGCTCCGGTTCCGTTCTGTTCGTGCCCTATGGGCTCTAAGCGCTCTCCCCGGTGCCATGTTGGCTCTGCACAGCGTAGCGGCCGCCGCCGTCTGCACCTCCGCACGTCCCGACCCCAAACCGTGCCGCACCGCCGCCTCTCGCCGACTGCTTCGCCCTTTTCCTCGGGAGCAGGAGAGCTCCGCTGCCGGCTTCGTGGTCTCAGAGGTGTACGTCCGCCCTTGTCTTTGTACGGCTGCATCCCTTCCTATCGAGTGACTAGCGTGCCATAAATCTGCCATAGGTCTCGTGAATTTCTCCTCGTTGCCATGGGTAGCTGTATTTTAAACCGTTTAGAAGCTGTAGTAGCCTTTTCTACCTGCACCTTAACGATTTTCTGTATCTCGAAATTGAAATATTTACCAAGCCACTCTAAAATTCGATTTGTACTGAAAGTGGCCCATATTATTTGTGTAACGGCGGCGAGAAAAATCATCTGGGAAGATACAAAACCTAATATATTTTTGTATTTAGTTATAGTTTCCGATACGTGTAATCGGTTATATTCGCTGATCTGAGAAAAGAAGGGAAGGGCTACTGCAGCTTTAAAAGCAATTTATTAATGACTGTAAAATAGCTTGTATAGTGTATAATAAGGATGATTTTTAGATGACAGATTGCTTTATCATGATACATGTAATTATATTTTTTGTAGGGGTCACGGATGTGCTGAATGGTAACCTGTGCCAGCCGTGCTTTGTCTGGAGGTAGTGCTGAAGGCGCTGGCATTCAGCATCCAAAGAAGTACTCTGTCAGAAAGGAAAACAAACAAACAAACAAACAAACAAAACCACCTGTGTTCAGTGGCTGTTCTTAAGGTTGAATTTGCATTTCTCCTATCACTGTGTCAAAGTGCAAGTCAGACCTTGGATGGAACGCTCCCCTCCGTGCCTCCGCGTGAGCGGATGGGTTCCCTTCGTAGACAGCCGCGCGTGCCGCAGCGAAAGCAACTGGAAACATTGGGCAATAATATGCATACAGGTACCAGCAATATGTAAATACAGAGCGTAGGTCGTTCACAACACACCAGTACCTTGCTGCCATTCAGCAGGAGTTCGTTTCCGAGCAAGATAGGAAATTAAATTTTCATCCTTTCTTAAATCTTTTTGAATGTTATACCTATTAAAGGAAAAGATGCTATATTCAGTACTTTGGAGTAAAATATCATCTTTAATAAAAAAAAATAATAATAATAATCGTTCTCTTCTCTTTGAATGATCTGTACAAAGCACGTACGTTTTATGGCAGTTCAGGTGCCCTTCAGTGCTTGGGGACGGCTCTGGGCCCAGCTCAGCCCACAGGCTGCACACTGCAGTGCTGCACTCCAGGAGAGCATTGCTGGAGATCCACTGCTGCAGTCGGTGTGCAGGCGGTGTGTGCAGCCCCGCTGCAGAGCTGGTGTGCACAGACACTTCTGCTCTCTTGGTCTCTTTTTTGCCTTCGCTATTTTTTTTCTTTTTCCTTCTTTTTCCGTTCTCCCCACCCCACCCCCCAGCAGAGAATTAACTACAGTGAATGTGAACAAATTGTCGTCGTCGCGAGAGAGGCGGTGACAGGAGAGGAGAGGAAAGGAGAGGCTGCTGCCCCTCTGCTCTGTGTGCCTGTAGGTTCCTTTTGGTTCACGAGTGTAAGGAAGGAAGGCGGCTGCGGTGTTTGGAGATGGCGTTCGTGCCGTACGCGCTGATGAGTTTGAAGAGTCACGGTTACAAACGTGTCGTGCTTTAGTGAGCAGTGAGGAGTACGTGTCGTGTGTGTCGTTAGTCCTTGTAGCACTGGGCAGTGTCTGCGCTCCGGGTAAAGCAGGGAGAACGGCGACTTGTGTCCCTTCAGTGCCTTATCACAGTGCGTGCGTCCGCGCGGGGCATCGCGCTTGGGGCTGCACGGGGCGATAGGAGCGGCCTTACGGAGGGCAGCGGGGATGCGCCGGGGGCTGGTGCCGCTCTGGGCTTCAAAATGACCTCGCCCTTTTTTTTGCTATGACAGGTCAGGAATAGGAGGAAGTGCCTGGGTGAGGGTCAGCCCGGTCCCGCTCCGCAACGCCGGGCGAGGGCTGTGGCCGTGGCTTTGGGGTGAGAGCTGTCGGTCGGAGTGCCACAGCCCGGCACCGCGCAGACCCCGCGGCCGCCGTCGGTGTCACATAGGAACCGAACGTTGGGGGAAGGAGTGGAGCCGCTCCCGATGGTGGGAGGAGTGGGTGCTGGGGAAGGCTGAGTGTGAAACACCCCCCACCTCCACTAACCGCGTAACAGCGTGCGTCGGCCGTGTGTCAGTACTCTATTTTGTATATTAAATGAAAGATATATAACGGGGACAAATCCTATATCGTACCGGTGTATGGCATTATTAAAAAACAAATTAAAAAAAAAAATCATTATTTTTATCACAGTAATTTTAAACAGCATAAAAAAAGAAAAAGAAAAAGAATTAAACCAGTGACTCCTGTTTAAAACTGAAAGTTGTAGTTTTTTATTCATGCTGAATAATTCTGTAGTAACAAGTCTGTAGTTTTCACCGACTCAGTGAAATGTTGGACTGTAAAAGCTTGTGTGGAATTGTTGAGCATTTATTTTTTCATTTAAATTTGCTGTTCTGGTAATACGAAGCCACACATCTGTACAGAAGTTGCAGTAAATGTGAGCCATTTACAGCAATGCCGAGTAATGGACAGAAACCATACAATAAAATTCTGCTTTTTTCATTAAAAGGCTCCGAGATGCTTTTGTGGAGTTGTTGCTGTGTTTCTGCACTACAGCAGCTGGGTGGGTTCCCTCGTGCTGTCACTGTGCCACCCCCCCCCCCCCCACACACACACACACACACACTGCATTTAGAGTGAAGCCAATTGCTGCTGCAGTTCAGTTCCTGAGTGAGGGAATTTCTGCTAATTGTGTTTGGAGGAGCGTTTTAATTTGAAATCATGACTTACATTTTCCAGCCCTCACCACCGAGGTTCTCACGTTGGGAGCCCCAGTCAAAGCAGTCTGTGTCCCCGGGGCAGTGCAGGCTGTGGGGCTGTGCCCCACGTTGGCTGTAGGGCTGTCGCTGCTGCTGCAGTTGTTAGTGCAGTTCATTGTCCCGCCATTGCTTGGCCGAGCTGTGGGTGTGCTTCTCTCATCGCTGCCCCTCCATTACCCCATTGAATAGCAGTGTAAGACCAGCCATGTAATAACATCGGCTTTAATTGCAGCATAAAATGCCAACTTCCCAGCAGGGAATGGTTGATGGGGATTGTTTGCTGTCAGAACAAAGAGTTACATAAATTTCTCTTTGGTTCGTTCCACGCTCCACATCTGTAGGCCGGGGTTGGATGCCACACGAGAGCGGGATTGACAGCAACGGCATTTATTAGTGTGACGGTGGTGAAAAGACCCTGTAAGGGATCACATCAGGTCCTGAGGTGAAATAACTGCCTTCTGCCCATGGCATGGGCTGCACTGCGCTCAGCACAGTTCCCCGTGTGCCACCGCCATCCCCTTCATCACACTGTGCTGCTCCACTCCTCACCCGGAGGTGTCAGGATGGCTCCCATCAGTGTGGGGCCGGGCGCCGTGCCGCGCTCATTGGGCATCCATCTCCATCTTCCAGGAAACCCAGATGGAACCCAGCGTGAGCCTGAAATCTGTGGTGCCCTTGCTTTGTTTTGTTCACGCTATCCCAATAAAACGACAGAATTTGAGAATGCTTTGGCAAAGATGCCACTAACTGAATTTGGGTGTCCCAGCCCTCGGCCCCTGCAGCATCGCCCCCACCCGCTGCAGTGGGCAGTGGCTCCTCCAGAACCTCAGAGTGAACCCAGGATTCAGTGGGGACGTCCTCAAGCGCAGCCAAACAGCTCACCGTGGCTGCAGGAATGTAAACCCCAGCACAAGGCACGGAGATGCCCAGACCGCCGGCACCGGGTACAGGAAGGAACTCACAGTCAGCGGAACCTCGGAGGTCCGCTCTCCTTCACCGGCTGTGGCACAGCTCCGCAGCGTAATTAAGGATATTCCCTGAGGTCACCGCAGGGAGCTTTAAGTTTAAAAAATAACAAGTAAGTGGAATCCTTCTAATTATAGGCTCTGTTGGTTCGAGATTAAACCGCATGAATAGGGTGAGAAGAAACTGCTGATGCGGCATTTAACGCGGCCGCTAATTGCATCGCTAATGTGACGGGATGGGGCGACGCTTCCTGCGGGAGGGGCCAGGCTCTGCATAAGTGCCCATTGTGCCCGGTGAGGCG
The DNA here is from genome assembly GCF_039878825.1 of Excalfactoria chinensis. Classification (NCBI taxonomy): domain Eukaryota; kingdom Metazoa; phylum Chordata; class Aves; order Galliformes; family Phasianidae; genus Excalfactoria; species Excalfactoria chinensis. The sequence goes on from NC_092837.1 coordinate 1,032,748, forward strand.
GAGGGGGGAAGGCTGGAGCTGCTATGGCCCCGCGACAGACCCCGATCCCCGGGACACCACGGGGCTGAGCCGAGTGCACTGTAGTAGCACGGCTTTGTCCGCACGGGCCCTTACGTGACTGTACAGGTACAGAGGTGTATATGCACTTATACATGCACAGCTTTGTATGTTTATCTATTCAGAGACATATACGTTTGCTTGCTCTGCATGTTTGTATCCAACACGTTACGAGAGGAGCACATGCATGCCCCTAAGCCCCACGCACTGCTCCCCTCCTCCTCCCTCCTCTCAGCACGTGGTGGAGGTGAACCGGGAGGAGCAGGGTGTGCCAAGGGGACCGGGAGCTCTGCAAGGATCGTATTTGTCCAATAAGCCATTAAGAAGCATTATCTGCCAAAATAACGCGCACAGTTTGGCTAATGTTTTTCCCTTGCCAGAAGTACAATGGTTTTGCCATTTTATCCTTTTGCATGGCCTAATTCATGCTGCTCTACAAACTGCTTTTCCCTTCCTGCGGCCACTGGTCGCTCTGTGCAGCTGCGCTGGGAGGGAGGAGGTTTGCTCTGTGGGGCAGAATGCAGAACCCGCAGGCAGAGCTGCAGTGCCCTCCCTGAGCAATGTGAGTTCATAGCACTGTGCAGTGCTGAGCCCTCCAGCCACCCCACGGCTCTTCCCCCTTCCTGAGTGCGTCACTGAGTTTTAGAGCCCAGGTGCTACTTTCTGGGCATCTTTGTCTGAGGTTTAGGAGCAGAACTGCCTTCATTAGCAGAGGGAGCGTTCATAATGGGTGATAGCAGGTGCTGCCTGGTGAGCTGCCAGCAGCTGTGCTGCATTACCACTGCTCTGCAGCGTGGCTGGGGGTCCCAGCTCCTCACACACAGAACGGGGCTGAAACACCTGTTTTTTAGGAAAAAAAAATCCCACACATTTCTAACCTTTATTTCCCAAAAGCTAAAAAATCAAATTAGCCCAAATGTACCAGCTATAATTGCTTTGAGGTTTCTGGTTCATTAGAATAATTAAAACACTGTTCACTTTCTAAGCAGAATCTGTCCCTTCAGCACAGGTGATGCTCCTCTGTTAATTTGCCTTAAACCGACCCAGCTCAGGGGTTACGACACCACAGGTGTGCACAGCTCTGCCATCAGACCCCCCCACCGCCAGCACCGACACTGCAGCTGTGGAAGTGCTCAGCTGTGCCATGGGAAAGAACTGCAGGGAACCATCGCCATCCCAATGGGCACACAGAGCTGTTCTGAGCGCTGCTATTGCTTTCCTCACTCTGCTGCTGTCTGCTGCTCTAACACAGGTGCAGTGATGAAGTGCTGCTGGGAAAGAAGAATGAATAGTAGGAAAAGCAAATCCCATTTGGTGCAGGAGGTGCCCCTGTGATGGCAGGGGGTGGTGGGACAGAGCGGGCCCACAGTGGAAAGCAGCTCCTGTGCAGCCAGGGAAATCGGGTTCCCAGTCCTGAGCAGGAGCCTGGCGCTGCTCTGTGTGCTTCTGCATCCTGCAGCCCGGACACATTTGCAGACACACCGCATGCACAACCCATTCCAGGCAGCCCTGTCAGGGGATATTTCTGGTCTGTGGATTTTATTACTGAGTGCTATTCCAGGCCTGCTGTCATTTACTGCAAGCTGCTCCGCAGAGCACCAGAATCACGAGATTTGTGCTATTTCAATCATTTCTTTGGAGCAGCCCAGGCACTGAGGAGAGGAGCTGGGCTGGGGTGAGCTCCCAAAGCCAGGCCGTTCAGAGCTCAGAGGCAGAAGGCCATGGCTGCCACCTCTGGGATGTGGGACACGGAGACCCTCCGCACTGTCTCATGGCAAAGGACAGTGCTGGTGTTCCAGCTCTGGACAGGGGCTGTATAATGTGCTGCTCACAATGGGTTTTCCATGGAGCATGCTCCACCTTTGGTCATCCAACAGTGAAATGGGGACTGCACGAAGCCCTGTGTGTTACTGTCCCGTGTCTGTGAGCCCTCAGCTCCTGCAGCCTCCCCCTGCAGTGCCATGCCGCTCCTGCTGTGAGCTGCGGGGCCTGGGGCTGAGCCAACAGCCCATGAGGGCAGTGGGGAAACCTGCCCTGTAGGGCTGGAGCTGCCCGAGCCCACTGAACCCACTGCAGCCCCACAGGGTTCCCGCTCTGTCCCACTGCTGCCTGGAGCCGTGGAAGTGTGCTCTGCCTACAGCAGTGTGGAACAAAGAGCCAATGATGGTGCCAAGAGGTGACCACCACCCCACAGTGACAAAGGGAATGTCCAGGGAGGGCCAGGACTTGCTCAGATGCTACTTGAGCTGCTTGGGTTTGTGCTGTGAAAGCTCTCAGATAAATCAGAGGAACTCCTCTGGTGTCAGCAGAGCCATCAGCTGGCTGCAGCTGGAGCCCCTAATGAGCATCTCCATCTCATCCTCATTTACAGCCTCTTCCAGGCTGTCAGCAGAAGTGAAACTAAAGTCAGTGCCATCATTCTTCTAAGGAAAATTCCAGAACTTCAAACACAATTTACAAAATAAAGTGGAGGGCAGCACCTGAAATGAATAGAACAAAACGTCTGCATCAGCACGAGAGCTCAGCCCCTTCCCACAGCAGAGGCGTTTCTCTCACCCTTGGGTGCAGGCAGGCACACAGCAGTGTGTTACAGGGTTACGGCCCTGTGCTGCTGTGATGTCCTGCGGCATGGCCACCAGTTGCTCAGCACAGCTGCTCCATGCAGCACCACGCAGCCCTGCAGCACACCATGGGACCAGCGGAGCTGCCTGCAGCTGGCACTGAGGACACAGCTCCCACCTCTGCTGTGTGCCACAGCACCCAGCAGAGCACTGTGAGCAGAGCACTGTGAGCAGAGCACTGTGAGCAGCCACCGCGCGCGGCTGTAATTAGCTGTAATGGTCTGGGCTGCAATTCAGGCCCCCGAGCTCAGCAGAAGTCATCTCGAGACAATTACCAGGAGGATGTTTTGTCTGACTGCTGAGACAGATGGGAATCTGAAAAATTCATGGCCAGGGCCTGAAATTGTTGCCGTCCCTGAGTAACAGCGGCTCGAAATACCCTCACCAGCCAGCCCATCCCAAGGAGCACAGCGCTGCAGCACAGTGCGGGCAGAGCCGGCTGCTCCCAGAGCAGAGGAGGAGCTGCATTACAGCTGCAGAACCCCACAGGAGCAGTGACAACCCCCAGCCCCAGCCCAGCAGCGCCAGGAGCATCCTCAGTGCCTGCCACTCCTGCAGGACTACCCCAAACCCCATAAATCACATGAATTAGCAAAGGGAGATTTCTCAGTGATGCGCACATGTAAAAATTAAGAGCTGCAGTTGCTGGGCGTGTTTTTTAGATCAGCGGCTTTACTCCTTCCCAGAGACTTTGGCCAGGCTGCCTTTTTCCTTTGTCCTATCTGTTCCCTTACTCCGTTCCACAGCCTCGCACCGTTTAAACCCATCTGGGGCCCAGATGTGCTCACTCCATCCTCGCCCACGCCGGGGGTCAGCACCGCTATCACTTGGATGGGCAGGGATGGGGACAGGGAAGGGAGAAGCAGCGTCAAGGGAGCACAGAGCCACTGCCCTCGGGTCTGGCAGGGCGAGCAGCACTGGCACAGCCCCGCAAAGTACTGAAAAAATGATGGACTTTTCCTCCTCTTTTTTTTTTTTTTTTCTGAAGACAAAAGTCCAGGAAGTTTAATTACTGTGGATGAACTTTAAAGAGGTCTGAAATTTCAGCTTCCCCTATTTCTAAGTGACACAGGGAAGCGAACAGAGAGGCCGAGGCCCAGGGCTGGCTGTAGATGTCAGGGTGTTTGCAGCGCCTTTTTCCATCGCCGGTTTCAAATGTCCTTCACTCCTCTCCTTACAGCTCTTCTAAAAATATCAAATAATATAGATCTTTCCCTCATTATATTTTAAGATACTCTATTTATACATTAATTCTTTCAAAAATAAAAAGTGACACATACGTACAGCAATCCAGTCACTCAGAGGCTTTAAAATTATTACAAAAGGACAAAAAGACCCCATCCCAACACACACGCGCAGGTCTCTGCCCACGGGCTGGGTTTTCCTTCACCATTTTCTATCACAAAATAGAACCACCCCCAGCTCCCAGCGGGTGCCTGCAGGTCCAGCTCTGCAGGGCTCCCCTCCCACCCTCCTCCTGCAAATGGACCCAAAGGTGAGAGGTGCAGCAGGAACACACGTGTCCTTCCCGATGCAGGCACAGAGCTGCCGTTTGCTGTCCAGAGGCTGCAGGCCGGCTCCCCCAGCCAGGAGCATCCCCTGGGCACACGTCCTTTACCTCACACAGGCAGCACCGTGCAGGTTGGCACAGCAGATGAGGGATGGCAGCGGTGGGAGCGGCACAGCAGCGGGCTGCGCCCTGCAGCGCAGAGCAGAGACACGGAGCAGCCAAAGGGAGCAGGATTTATCAGAGCTGCATCTTGCCCTGCAGGAAGGAAACGCCGGCTGCACACATTGCAGATGTTTACCTTGTGTAAACTTAAACCTAAAAACAAAAGAAAACAGTCAGAGGGGTTGGTCCGGGATGGCCGCCAGCCCTCGTCAGCCAGGCGGGGTGCATGGGGGGCTCAGTGCCGCCGCACTGCTGCAAAGCGGAGGGCTGCAGGCTGGCTGCTTCCTGCTGCTGGAGGCTTCCACTGCGCCGGGCAGAGTGTAGGTCGGGCTCTGGGCCTGCAGCTGACGATGCTCCTTGCAGCTCATGAGCAGTGCAGCAGCGGGGACAGCGGTGCTGTTTGGGCCAGTCTGCAGGCACGTTCCCCTGGAGCTGCAGGCCGCTGCTTTGCTGCTGTCCTCATGGCGGTGGGGGCTCCAGGCTGGGAATGCAGCACTACACACAGAGCAGCACCCACACTGTGTCCGTGGCCATGGGGAGCCCTTCGCCCCGCACCGCATACAGGGCCAAGTGGTGCCATGGATACCATGTAACGCTCAGCAGTCCCGCTCACACACAGCTATAGAAACTCCACGTAGTTCTCAGGGATGAGCCCGGTCTTCCCGTTGAGCGTCCCTTCCAGCCAGCCGGGCTCCTGCGATGGGTGCACTTGAGGAGAGAAATAAGAGAAGTGCATCACCATGGGCTCACCACGTCCTCCAGCCCTTGGCCAAACCCTGCTGAAGCTCAGCTGAGCTGCCTCCTGTGGCCCAGACACCCCAAAACTGCAGTGATGATCCATGGCGGAGCCCACGTCCTGCTTTCTGCCTGTAGAGCTCCCAGGTTCCTCCACACCTCTCCTTTCCTGCTTACAGCCCCACTCAGTGCAGAAGCAATTTTCTATTGACAGATCACAACCAACATAGACCAGCAAGAAATATGGAACTGCTCTAAGTCCAAACATCTCTGTGCTTTGGAAAGGCCCAATCTGCACTAGTATGGCACAGCCCATCGCTGCTGGAGATGCTGTTGATGGTGATTACAAACAAATAAACTCCTCCACCCTACAGTTGCTGACATTGGTTTTACAGAACCCCTTCACCATAAGATATTTCTAGGGTGCTTTTCCAGCTCACTGCCCCCAGCCAGCCTGCAGCCCGGCTTCTCACTGACTGGGACACGCTGTAGACTTTTCTCCTTGAATAACCCATTGATTTTTATCCAGCAAACATTTAATTCCATCTTGCTCCCCTGCTAGCTGCTCTGATTCCCACAGGCTCTCAGAGGGGAGACTGCATTTATCTGTAGGACATCTGTGGTGCTGCTTAGGAAAAGCATTTCTTTAATTCACCTGCGTTAATTCTCTTCTCCTGTCTGCTATGTTCTCATACAGCAGGGCAGGGCTCCACGCGTGGGAGCAGCTTCTCAAATGACAATGCTTAGCACATAAAAGCCAAGAGCCCCTTGGAAAAGAGTAAAAATTCTTTTCACTGGGATTATATCTAAAACAGAACTGCCTAATTCCATTGGGCACGGCCTCCTTCCCCTCATGCAGGAAACAGAAAGTCTCTGTTCATTAATATAGTCTCCTAAAAAAATGAGACTGATCAGGGGCTCCCTCCTCCAGCTCTCAGTGTGCAAAGGGAGAAGGTCCACATCACTCCTCCATCTCCTGCATCAAACAGCATGGCAGCTGCAGGGAGTTTTGCTGTGCCGGTACTTGGAAGCTCACCTCTCTCATCCCCGGAGCAATCAAAGAGCAGTCCTTTGCTGAATGGTGGTGACCACCAACCACCCACCAGTTTTTGTCTTGGAGTTAAATGATGGGTCCGTGGGGGGATGCAGTGGGGTCACAAAGCCTGCAGACTGCAGTGACAGCCCCAGCTCTGCCCATGGCCCCTGACCCGCCAAGCAGCAGGATCCCTCCCACCTGCCTCCACCTCATGTCTCCCCGAGGGTGAGCTAAGTCATGGCCTTGGAAAAGTCATTGCCATGCTACAACAGGACTGGATGATGGGCTCTTTTCAGCACAGATTTAAAACATAAGGCAAGATACATCTGGGACTGAATGGCAGGTTCAAGCACTGCTGCTCTCTTCTTTCATGGGATTTCTAGTGGTGGAAATGGGATAGTCATTAGGCGTGGGACTGAAAGGAAACCCATGAATTTAGAGTCCAACTCTTCCCCAGGTCACAGGAGGAAAACCAGTAATCTGCAAAACACTGCTAAAACAAACAATGGCCAACTGGCATTCTCTGCAGCCGTGTTCATGTTCCCACCGACACCAGCCCTGCAGTTTCTCCCATGCACATGAAACGAGAGATGTTGTCAGAGAACAGGAGCCCCTGCCTGCCAGGTCGGGCTGTGTCACACTGCCCAGGGAGGGTCACACTGTGGAATGGGGCAGCGAGCACAACTCCAGCCCCAGGACTCAGCCCAGCCAATTCACTCACCATTGTCAAACACAGTGCCTGCTGTGAAGGAGAGCTCCGAGTCGTGTTCTGCTTTGCAGGCATACAAAGCCCGGGCTCTCCGCAGTGGCGAGCTGCAGAAAGAAAACATTGATTGGCATAAAAATCAGCACCTGGGGAAGGGTGTCTTGAACCTGAAAAACAGCTCAGTAAATCCATGAGGGATTTGCTGCACTTCTTTTAAAGAGGCTGTACCTGAGGATGAAAAAGATTTAGCAACCGTTAGGTTTTACTGGGAAGAGTCAGTGTGCCCATGCTGTCCCCGGCACTGAGTTGGAGCTGGAAGGGATGGAAACAGAGGTGAATTTCTGGCTGAGATTTTTCCTATCTGAATTCCAACTGTATGACACGGGCAGCAGCAAAATGCTTTACAGCACAGCACAGGCAAAGCCCTCTGCACAGCAGAGGGTCCCTGGCCACCTGGAGGCCTCTCATCTCACACAGTCAGGCGGAAGACATTTTCTGGCTTACAACCTTGAGTTATTCACATTAGTGTTTCTCTTCCCAAAACGCCCCTCAGCTCTGCAGCCCCGGTGCTGCCCCCACATAGTGCAGGGACTTGGGGCCCGGTGACAACCGCTGTGTGATTATTGCCTCCAAGCATGGCACAATGCCAGCAAAGCACTCATAGGAGCTTCACCCATGTGCCCCAGTGCAGATTAGGGGATGATGAACCCCGAGGAGGGCTGCTCGGATAGTATTACCCTGCTGTCAGCCTTTGCAGATGTGTAGTGGGACACAAATAACCCTACCAACAGGCAGCATGCACTGCTGTAGGAGGGGGAATGCTCAGGCTGTGCCTGCAATGAGCAGACAGGTCTGGCATGTCACCAGGGCTGTGCTGGACCAGACCAACTTGCTCCAGTGATGCCCACACACTTGAGACATGGGTATGGCAGGCCAACATCCGTGCTGCACCATGTCCTTCACTCTCCCCACATTTCAGCTAAGAAAAGGGAAACAGCCAGAAAAGTGCAGCATTACCCCTGGAAGCGGCTGGGACAGCGCGATGTTGCTTACCTGTTGTAGGGTTGAGTGCAGCATCCTCCAGGGAGAGGAAATGGCTGAAAACCCAAAGAACTCAGCACCAGTGGGACCTACAGGTGCCGGATACCTCAGCCTGAGCTCCAGGGCCGCACATGAGGGACTAGAGGTGCCCAGGAGGTGCCCATGGCTCTACTGAGACAGGACGTCTGAAAGCTCCTCTCTTACTGAATGCAGATAGCTGCACTGGGGGTTTTGAGCAGGATGCAAAGGAGGAGGGGAAGTGAAGTGGGGCAAACCAAGTAAATTAAACAGAAAATAGGAAAAGCAACAGAAAGCCAAGCAAATTGTGCAACAGACCTGATGGGGGATGAGTCGCTGGACGTAGAAGAGGTGGGCATAGGACTTGATGGCGCAGAGAACATGGGCCAGGACGGTGAGAGGGGTGACGTTGGGCTTGGATTCTGAGGGCTGCAAGACATAACCAGATACCTTATCAACGTGCAACCACAGAAACAAACAGCAACCAAGAGACAGGCAGACAACATCCGATGATAGCTGGTGCCTTGGGAATAGTCCAAGCATGAGACACAGCCACGAAATGAAGTGCCAAGGCCTTGGGAAACATTTCAAGGCCAGATCTGCATTCTTCCAGACACCAAGAGTTGGATCTTCCAGTTAACCCCTGCTCCATCGCCCTGCTCCCGGCACCGCATGGGCAGAGCTGTCGGGATGCATGCTGCTGCTCCAGCACCTTACCTGCCATGCCATGGTTCCCCCAGAGAGCCAACTGCACCGTTGCACAGGGACGATGCCTACGAGCATCTCCTCCTGCTGCCAGGAGGCTGTTCCCTGGGCCATGAAGTGCAGTGCCCAAACACCAGTGCCCATCTGCACATCCCAGTGGCTCCCTGCTGCAGAAGCCCAGAGGCTGTGACACTGCACCAAGGGCTGCACAGTCCCAGCCCACCCCAGGCCATGTGGGTCTCAGCCCCATGGGTGCCCTCACCAGCACCAGAACTGAGACAAGCAATGCTGAGGTGCAGGGAACCTCTTTACTCCCACCATGAACAGGAGCGGAAGCAGCAGCAGGCTCGAGCCCTGCCCACGCTTCAGCACTCCTGCAGCGCTCATTAAATCACAGCGCTGTAAAGGTTTAATTGATTTGTTTCATGTTTTACAGTGAGAAACTGTTCCCCTCACCCACACTGCTCTCGACTATCGGCTTGTTTCCTCACTTTTCCTGTAAGTGACTGCTGTCATCTGAAGTCAAACTGAGTCACTGAACTAGGAAACGCATTCAGAAGTGAGAATTGTTTCCTGCAAAACTGTTACACTGAGGTCGTTCTGGGGTTCTCTGAAAAGCAATTATTGCATTAAAACACCATTTTGTGTTTGTTTTGTCTTCTGCCACCTCTAGGATTATCAACTCATCGGTATTCTCTGTCTATTTCAGCCTGTATGCTCCATCCCTGGTAGAACACCAAAAAACCTTCTCAGCACTGAAAATGCCCCATAAAAAAACCCCCAAATTATGTAAAAGCGTCGTGATTTCTGCTTTCTCTCTGTGAGAAGACGGCCCTCCTCTTATCACAGTGATGTACCCAAGCAGCCCACAGGCATCACCCAGCCTCTGCCACCAGGTGAAGACTCGGTAAATGGGTGATGGCTTCACCCATAACTCATCTGTCACTGAGAGATCACAGAATCACAGACCACAACAGCCAAGTCAGTGCTCCAGCCCCCGGCTGCTGTCCCTGGAGTCCAGCACTGCATGTTTCATTATGTTAACAACAGGAGTGCACAACAAATGCTCTGCACTGCATCAGCCTCTACCATTTAAGAAAAACAACCAACCAACCCCAAAACCCAGGAGGGTCTCCGGGAAATATTTATGACTCATCTTGAATCGATGATCCCCGTGGGTCCCTTCCAGCTCCTTATATTCTACAGTCCCATGAATTTTGCATGTGATTGCAATTCTCTTCCCTTCAATCCAGCTCAGGACTGATGCAGCTCACCCAGCATGCTGCAGCCCACACCTTGTGCCACCCCACCAGCACCATGTGGCTCTGCCCTCTGCACCCCAACCCTGGGTTCCTCTCAAGGTCAGACCCCACCAGGGGCTGAAGCCACTCCCACTGTGCCCCAGCATTCACAACAGAGGATAACACCATGGATTTGGGCCAGTTTCAAGGGAGAAAGAGCCCATGCCATAAATATCCCCACCACAGCTGGTATCCAGAGGACACGAAAGAAGGTTAAATTTTTGGCCTGAACTACCTTGAAGTTCACATCTGCTTACGGCCGAGCTCCTGGCACCTCTCCTCCTGCAGAAGCTGTGCCGCTGAGTCCAACAGACACTCATGACTTCCCCGTGTAGTTATGGGCAACACCTTTATTTCTGCAGAGCTTTACACGTGTGTAGGGCTGACTTATAGCAGTGCAGCACAACTTTCACTGAGCGTTGTAGAACTGGGGTTCACTCACAGGCAGACTATTAAGAGAAAGCCTCCAAACGTTCACCTCCTCATTACTGATATTCAAAAGCCATCCTACATTTTTCTATTGAAATTGAAAGCGAGGATTTACCTGCATTAGCTGGCCCTTAATAAACCTGAGAGACAATCATTACTTACCATAGCGCAAATCTATCCCCAACTTCAAACAGGAGGAGGTGCTACACAGAGCACCCAGCATCCCCAGTTGCAGAGGTTAACCCTTGAAGCACCGCTTCTTCCTGTTGCCTTTTCTTCCCAGCAGGTGCAGTTGGCTGGCAAAGTGTGATGGTGTTCTACCCTCCCTTAACACAAGAAGTTATATAGCACATAGGGCACGTACATTTGTTTTGTTTTATCTGTGCACAAGCATGCTTCTGCCCTCTAATGGAGAGAGCATGTTAGATTCATTTGAAGACATGGAAAGTGAGTTCCTGTGGCTGTTGGCACCTAGAGCCCATTGTGCATGGATGGCTGGTGCTGCACAAGGAGCTGCAGTTGGAGACCAAAGCCTGCTGGATACAATACCTGCATGTAGTGCCTGTTGGCTGCGCATGGCTGAGCTACAGCACATCTGGAGCACAGCTGGCAGCTGTCAGAGTGGGTTTTGCCTGGGGCTGCAGCTGTGCCTCATCTCCTCCCAGCCACTCCCCGTTTGTGCAGGCTCCTCCATCCTGGTGATCCCACCAAGCTCTTCTCAGAGGTGCCAGCTATCTACTCCATAAAGGGCTTTCCCTTGGCCTCCAGCCCCTGCTGCAGCGAGGTTTCTCCCCACTGAATGCCTGCATGTGACCTGGTGGCCAAAACACAGCCAGGCTGCTCCCTGACAGCAAGCCCAGGGCGTTGTGCCCGCCCCACAGCACAGCCAGCACTGATCCCGCCAGGTCACCCAGCTGTACGAGGCACCGGGATGAGAAAGTCCCCTTTGTGAGATGGGATCATTGTAAAAGAATGCAGTGCTCGCAGCTTGTAGGTCAGCTTCATCACTGCCACCCCAACAGCTCAGCCTGCTGCACCAAGACTCTGTGGGGCACAGTGCCACCAATGCGACCCTCGCACAAGAGAACTATTCCTACAATACTGCAGTAGAAAAAGTCTTACAGCAAGTGCCTGGCTCTCCAGCCAGCCAGCAGCTAAGAAGCTATCCAAAATTTGGATTGGGATTTTGGTGTCTTTGGATTCTGGATGGCAACAAAAACACTCTCCGTGCCCACCAAAACAAGAGGCACATTCATTAATAACAGCACACAGGTCTGTGAGGATGAAGACCATCCTGCTTCAGCCAGGTTACTCCCAGAAGAGGTGAACGTGGTGCTGTGAGCGGTTCCCTCCAGAAGAACAAAAGGAGTTTGCAGGGCTCGCTGGGGCTGCCCTGCAGAGCAGACCTGCTCTGAAGGCTCAGCAACTCCCAGGGAAACCCCGGCGTTCAGTTCCAGCTGAGCCATGCCATGGCAAGGGGCTAAGTCTGGTCTCACCGGAGAAGTGGATCACTCCACTTAGGATCGCTCAAGTGGTTTTTCTTTTGTAGGATCCCATTTCCTAGCAGAGGTGGTGATGGGCTTTTGGAATTGCTGGCTGCTGCCTGTTGTCTGCAGAAAGCAAATGTCATCCGTTTTTTTTTCCCTTCTTCTTACTCTTGAGGGCTTTGCAAGGGGCTCTTCCTGTTAGGTGCAGAGTGGGAAACAAAACAGAAAAAAAAAGCCTAAGAACCAAAAATAGCAGCAGCAGCAAACAAAGATGGGGTAAAACTCAGCATCCTCAAAGCAGCTTTTCCCGAAGAGTGGCAGCAGAGGGAACTCCATCAGCCAGCAGCCCAGAACACAGCGGGGCTTCGCCTTTCCTCCCTGATCGCCCACAGCTCAGGGCAGCACACAGGATGGGATGGGAAGGGGACATCGTAACCACCCAGCCCCGTACCCTGGGAGCTGTGCTCCAAGCAGCCCTGCTGCCATCCCCATCCTTCCAGGCACTGCTCTACCTTCCTGCTGCTGGATCTAAAAGCCCTCCTCATTCCTCCCCTCTCACGACCCCTTTTCTCTGCTGTCTGCCTGCCCAGGCTGCCTCTCGCATCTCCCTGCACAGCTGAGGCCCTCGCAGTGTGCGGGGCTGAGCAGTCCATCACAGCAGGGCTCCCACACAGCTTCTGCCACTTTGTTCTTTCGGCTGAGAGGACACCAGTTCCACTTAAAAATGTTTACAACTTGTTTATTTTTGTGGAACTCGGGGCTATTTCTGGCACAGAACATCCAGCATCTATGAATGGGCACCATCTACTCATGAGCTAAAGCCCTTTGATGAAATCACCTTGATGAAAACACACAGTTTCCATTCTGGCATTACCAGTACCCGACTGCACTAAAACAAACCAAGAACCACCCACCCCTTTCCCTTCTCTTCTACTTCTCTAAAACAAAGCTGCTAATCATAGGGCTCTTTTCTAAGCTGAACAGAAAGAAATGCATATTATAGCATTGCTCAGCGCCAGGGCTCTTAAACTTGCTAACAGCAGGCCAGGGTTGCAGCTCATTGATGGATGTGGCTCTGGGAGTCAGCCTTGGGCAGAGAAGCTGATGAAGTTCATGCAATGCTGCGCATCCCAGCAATGCCCAGAGTGCAGAGCTGGATGGGCATGAGCAAGCAGTCCCTGGGCTCCAGCTGCACTGGTGTTAGCGATGGAACCAAGCATGATCCTATACATTACCCAAATCCCACTGGCTTCCAGCTTGGAAGAACTCTTCCTCTGCTTGGTACTTTAAATACAAGAAAAATTATGCAAAATCTCATTCCCGTATTATTCTCTCAGGAGTTATCTTGCTGCATAAATCACTCAGGTGGAAAATAATGACACGCTCAGGGAAATAAGCAGCCAAATTCACGGCAGTCAGCACTGCTTAACCAAGCAGGTCCAAAAGAATTCAGCTTCTTCACACATCTCCAGATATCAGCTCCTCTTTCTGGGTGAGCATAGCTGATGTGAGCTCCGTGGCACAGGTGACCCTCTTTGCAGCCGTTGAGGTTCCCAACACATGGCTTTGTCCTCTCACTTTGCTGCTTGGTTTATTTCCCATACAGAGAACTCTAGGTGTGCTTTAGTCACTTCATAAACCGGTCTGAAGCTTTTCCATTTGAGTAAGAGGAGAGCGTGGGGAGAGTCCTGCCTCAGGGAGGAGAGCTGGTGGCTTCTGCTGTCCCACTTCATGGACGTTGCCACTTCCAACTACAGCCGGGTTATGTTGGATGCTTCGAAGCGAGGCAGTGATGGTTTGGTGCAGCCTTCTGGCACAAAGCTTAGAGACTGGTGTTAATGATAAAGAAATGCTGAGTGATTAAGCAAAGAGTCAGAGATGGGAGTGCTGGCAGCATGAGGAAAGGAATCTGACGGGAAGGAGCCATCCGCACAGAGGGATGCAGGCAATGGGAGCACAGAGCCCTCTCAGCACAGAACACACCATTAGCACAGCCCCTTCTCAACACATCTCAGCACATTGCCAGCAAGTTACCGACCCGTCACAGGGAGCAGGACCCTGTGGCACCCAGCCCGCCCGGCCCCACTGCTCGCTCCCAGGCTGTACATCTGTATGCGTGTACGTACACATGCACGTTCTGCTCCACTAACAGCCACCCCCACTGCTGAGAGCACACATCCTCACATCCTCCCTGCTCAGATGGCTCTCAGCAGACTGAAAACCAACTCAGCAGGCTCGATGTTGAATCAAGTGCATTCCACCCTTATTCAAGCTCTAAATTATTAATAGCAGAGTTGTAATGTGCCAGTAGGCAGTCGAGCAGCAGCCTGGGAGGGAGTGTTGGTAAATCAGGAGCCAGCATCGCAGTCACATCTTTTCCACCGCGCCACTGCTTCTAATTCATGAGGCAATTCCGACAGCCTGGATGCATTAGTCACCAACAAATGGGATTCACAATTAAGGAGAACTTGACAGCTCTCCAGAAATCTCTTCTTTTTCTCTGGCATTCAATCCACCACCATCCTACGTTCCCAAGAAAGGAAAACTGTCTGTCCCCCAGCAACCATAAGGGGCTCCTGCAGAACGGACATCAGAGCCACAGGATGCAGTCAAGGAGTCACGCACAGCCTGTGCCCAGGAGCCCTCACCTCCCCGCTGTGCTGAGCAATGGAGGTGATGGGCAGGAACTGCAGCTCCCTCAGGGCCGAGGAGGAGCCCCAAGGAAGCAGTGCCATCCCACAGGCAGTGCAGCACTGCTGCAGCACCAGCACCATGAGCTGCCACTGCCAGCATGCTGGAGGCAGAAGAGCCCCTTCCACCTTTTCAGTAATTTCTGGAAACATTCAGAAAATCTATATTCCACATTAAAAAAACCACCGCTTGCTAAGTAATCGGCCTTGCACAATCTGATAGAAGGCCTCTCGCAGATTCAAACCCTACCACAAAACAAACCACATTTGTTTCAGCGTTCAGCAGCACCAGCTGAAACGCCGAGTTTTATTGCCATGCAAACTCTGCTCACGCAGTGCAGAGCACCAACACCTGCCCACTACAGCAGGCTGGGAAAAGCAGCGGGGATTATTTTGGCCTGTGGAAGTGATGGAGAGCAGTGGATGAGCACAACAGTATTCCTCATTTTCTTGATCTGCCTGACTCCTGTTCCTCAGTGCCTCGTCTTTTGCAAGCATTATGCAAACATCTGCTACATAGGACGGCTTAGAATACTTCACCCCAAAACTACAATACTGTAATTTCCCAGAGTGATCATTTTTATCAAGAGTTTTATCTGTTCTTCCCTTTTTTGCTCAAAAAACCCAAACTTTGCATTAACTCTTTTGCCTCCACAGCTCTACCCAGTCAGCACTGCTCTCCAGCTGCAGCACAGTGGGTGCCATACCCATTAACCAAACACAGGCAATATTAACGTGCACAATTCACAGAAGGGCTTAGGCTGCAAGACCTTTAAGACCTACCCAGCACACTCCTTTGCAGGCTGGGTGTCCCACACCTCAGCCTGGCCCAGGGCACCCCCAGGGATGAGGAATGCACCCATGCGCAGGGTTGGGGCAATCGCTTCTCAGCTGGCTATTTCTTCACTTCCACCTGTAACACCCCCCGTGCTCTCCCAGGTTTCACTGTGGGTTGTGCCCAGAAGGACAAAGTCCCGCAAGGATGCAGAGGTCCCTGAGCGACCCGTGCGTGGTGGGACCATGACAGACTGAGCCCCCGGGACACTTTCCACTGCCACCTTCTTTTGTGCTTTTCCAAGTGCAGCACAGACAGCAACAAAGCTGAAGTGGTGCTGCTCCCTCCCGGAGGTTCCCTTCCCACGTCCCCCAGCCTTGGGACACTAAGCGCAGCACCCACAGCTCTGTGACCCGGGGCAGGCGAGGCGGGCAGCGATGCAGTGCACAGCTCAGTAATTGGCCATGGTTCTTATGCTGCTGATAATTTCCCAGCTTAGCATAGCCCTGTCAACAGTGTCTGCACACCGGCTTTGTGCGTGGTCAGAATGCAGCTGGACGGAAAGCAGGTGAGAGCGAATTAATCGTAGGCAGGATCCCTTTCCCAAGCAGAAAGGGCTGCAGAGATCAGGTTACCTCCATTTCATGGCAAAGTGGTGGCCTCACAGCTCCAGCTCGTTTATGAAGTTAATTAGGCACCCAGATCTTCTTTCAGAGGAGAAAGGAGGTCTTTATGAGCGGTGGCCCCGCGCTCCCCCAGCCCCTCCGAGGAAATCACTGCTTTCTACAGGGAAACCGGAGCCTGGCAGCACTCCTGGAGGCAACACCCAGCACCCGCAGCAGTCAGTGTCCTGCAGGAGCACCCCAAACTCACAGAAGGCTCTGCCAAGCACAGACTGGGCTACATCCTTGGCTCTGAATTAAATCTGCCCGCAGAAAGAGGAACCCAAGAATGCATTCAGCTGGGTTTGTAAAATATTTTGTTTCTAGTGACATTTATAGGTGGCAGCGAGCTAATTTACTATCGGTTTGCTTTCAGCAGTCTCAATAAAAGAGTTGGCTGGGAGCACTCTTAGGAGACTCAGCCCAGAGCTCGCAGGCAGCAGAGGAGGGTGGTGCTGCAGGAGATGCTCAGTGCTGCCCCAACCCTGCACTGCTCCTCCAGCCACCCCGCAGAACACTTTGTTGTAGCATCTTTGATTCCTGCATCCATTTCCCCACAATGGCCTTAATGTATTTTCAAATGCTGCTTTATTTGAAAGTGAAATTTCCATTAGCCAATATTTGTCTGAGGCAGTTTCTTCGAAGAAAATACAGCCACACAGCTATCTCCACACTAATTATATGAATTAAGAAAGCAATGAAAGTGCAGTGGATATATTTTCCTCCCTGGGCTTTCAGGAAGGCCGTCTTTTAAGCGTATGTGACACTGAAGTCTGAAACGCTTTTTTAGTCCTCTTGGAGGGAGCCGTACCATTCTAATCTAATTCCATTTGGGAGAAGCACCCTCAGATGTTCCCAGAGCAAATCACATAAACAGAACCGTGCAGTTCAAAAGCAGAAACTTCTGAGAAGTCTCCTGGGAGGCAGCGCTGCAGGGAGCTGCATTGAGCAGGAGAGGGCTGGAGCCTGCACGGAGGTCCCACTGTTCTGCTGTGACCGCCTGCCGGGGCACTAACATCCCAGGAGGACGCTGAGGTTAATGGCTGAGCTGCAGGCTGAGAGCAGCCACACTCTCTATTCCTGCTAAGGAAAGGAGGATAGGTTTCTGCACGCATTAGTAAAAAGGACACTGCTGAATTGTCTCTCTTTTAATGGATGAGCACATAGAAAATATGTTGATGAATGGCTGCTAGTTCACGTGGGGCTAGCTACAAAACTGGAGACTTCATGAGAACATTTGGCCTAATTTTCAAGTTCGACTTGTGGAAAGTTTCTAGACAAGGAGCCAACTGAGAAGTCAAAGAGATGAAGGTCCGAGAAGCGGTTATGCCAAACTCCTGGGCAAATGGAAAATGCACGGGGCAGAAAAGCAAACCTGACCTGCCCTTCCCCAGAGCACAGAGCCAGCACCCCAAATATTGCAAGGAAAGTTTGTCACTTCCCTCTGCTCTTCCCAAACAAGATCGCTGCTCTTGTGGCCCACAAGTATCCTTTTTCATGCGTCCTAACATACTTACCAAAAGCACACAAATGCTTCTAGAATTAATCCAGGATTATGTGAGCACAACACACAAAAGAACTATGGAATTTATACATACCAACCAATACAAATGGTTGTCTGTGTGCCTGTGTGTGTGTATGTAGTCTCAAAATGCACCACCTTCAGCGGCTATGCCTGCAGCACATCTATCCGCAGTCTCCTGAGCGTGCTGCTCGTGCCTTTGAAGAAGCAGCTGTAAGGATGCCTGCCAGATCCCCGAGTCCCCAAAGCCCATGGAGCTGACTGACTGCAGGCAGAACGTGGGACTCCCAAGTTAAAGCTGCTTCACTAAAACAAACACAGACACCCAAAAAAGTAAATAAGTCATAAGATACTTGGAATATGATGTCATCTGGAATAAGCCAAGCGACAGACTGGGAATTTCAGGACATGTTCTCAAGTGTGGAATCCAGGAGAAGACATGTGGTTTCTGCTTTGAGCAGTAAATGTTCCCCCTCCTCCTGAGCACAGACCCACAGCTGTGCTGCGCCTCACCTGCACTGGGATCTGCAGAGCACGGGGTCCCTGCTCAGGTGGGCTCACAGCTCACAGGGACATCTGCACCCTCAGGAGAAGGCTGCAAGAAGTACTGCCAGGAGTGGGCAAGGGCAGCAGGGGCTCCCGATGCCTGCGCCCACCCTGCTGGGCATGGCCCTCAGCACCATCCTGCTCCTCAGTGCCCCGAGCAGAAGCACCATCTGACACAGATGGCTTGTCCCCTTGCCAAATCAGCCAGATACTGCCTGCTGAGAGCACCACTTGCTTATCAACCATCACCATTCACTTTTTAAAGGCATGAAAAAATGCGGCGGTGACAAACAAGCATCTCACAGACACTGCGCCCCAATGACCCCCGTGACACCCCCTCAGGAACTGCAGGGACATTTTCCTAGCTGGAAACCCAACACGTGGGACCAGCTGCCATTCCAGCCTTTGCAGCCAGATCCAGGGTGTAAGGACAAGATATACTGTAGGGATGGAGACCCCAGCCCCACGCTGAGGGCCGTACTGCTGGCGCTGCACCTTGGGTCCCTTTACACCCATCTAGGGCATTATGCTGCCCTACAGGGCACTGCCCTACAGAGGGCTACTGGGGCAGCCCTGGGCACCGCTGGCAGCCGCATTCCAGCGGCTCCTGTGCTCACAACCTCTCCACTGTGGCTTTGCCAAGCACAGCTTAGAAAACAACAGGGTCCTGGCTCAGAGCTTTCTGCAGTGAATGAAATTAAAGCTGCAAAGAGTTCCCGGGCATTCACAGCCTGCAAGTGCCCCCCCACCCCCTGCTCTGTGTGCCTTCTGGGGGGTCCTTTCACAAATAAAAGAAGTTTCTTCTCACAGCACCCAGAAACTCAGCTTCTCTCCTTCAGAACCGCTGACCTTCACACCTGGCTGATATCGCCGCCAGACACACAGCGGTACCGCTCCTGAAATCAGGGTTTGCCCTCGCACTGCTCTGACTACAGGACAAGTTCACTTCTCTCCTACTGCTGACAACTCCGCAGCAGTTAAAACAAAACCAACAAAACACCAAACCAGCTCATTTCTGCTGCAGAAATCTGCCTTCTGAGCAGGAACGGGCACCAGAGCTGCTGAATAAGGCTGTGTCATGTTCACAGGGTTATTTTTCAGAGTGGAAAAAGTGACATCAGTTCTGCAAGGAACCAGCGGCATTTAAAGGTCTACTCACTGCTCATGTGTTTCTGCTTATGTGTGTTACAACTGATAATTGCTGAAGCTGTTTGCGTTTTTAAGAGACTATTTATTCCAACAAACATCACCATTTGCCATTCAGTGACGCTACCCTGATTATTTGCTGCTGGACACGGATTTGGGATCCCCAAGGACCCCAGAGCAGAGCATGGCAATGCAACAGTGCCAGTTGGGATGGAGAACATGCACTGGGATGTCCAGTGAAAATTTGTTCTGGTCCTGTAAATCAAAAGCACATGGGAATAACCTCTCTTCCTCACACTAACTGGGCTATTTTTTTCATGACCACTAGACCTTAGGTCTGCTCCTCATTTCTTTCCATACCCACGGAGGGAAAGAAATAGCCATACTTGGTCAATAAGTAAATAAAATAAAATGCAAACAGACACATGACGACTAAACCCAAGTTTCCCAAAGCTATGATTCCCTAAAGCTGGAGTCCCCAGGGCAAAGAAGGCACCGGATCACTCAGCCACCCCAATGGGACAGCCACCCCAGTGGGATAGCCATCTCAGGGGCTAGCCACCCTGGGGGAGGGGGGGGCAGGCAGCATTTCATGCCCAGCCCAGTACCTGTCCCATGCACTAGATGGTCTGACAGAAGCCACAAAGCCCAAAAGGCACCAGGGCCATAACACAGCTTTAACCCAGTCACTTCTGTCTGCACGTGGCTGAGCTCCCAGCCTGGGGATGCCTTCCCGTGTCCTTCTGAGGTACCTTCTTGGGATTTTAGAAAAACAAAGCCAACCCAGAGCTGGTATTTTCAGAGGCAGCCACCCACACAACCAACGCTTCGGTCCCACCTCAAAGAAAAATGTGCATTTTTGTGCCTGCTTTGCACAGGTAAATCCTCCTGCCCCACCTCCATACTTCTCCCTGCTCCAACCGCGGTGGTTCCTGCTTGTCAGGCTCTGTGGCTTTCCCTGGGCCCCCGCAGGGCCCCCTGGCTCTGCCCCCACCCTCACCCCCCGGCAACTGCAGCCGCCACTTCCCACCACCCCCCAGCTCCTGGAGCTTGGGGTGAGCTCGGCAGCTCCTGGCCTCCATCAAAAACCAAGGGGCTCCTGTGGGGCTCTCACAATTCCCATCACGCAGCATTTATTTCCAAGTGCCCGGCTGTGCCTTGGAGGCTTCGTGCTTGGCTCTGCAGCCAGGCTCACCCCAGCACTGTGCCAGGAGGGATGCCCAGTGTGGACGAGGCATGTGAGGACAGCCTGCCCCTGCTCCCTGCCCAGCGTCTGCCCGGGATGGCCGGAGCTGCGGTGTCCCCGTGAAAGGACAGTCTCACAACCTGCTCTAAAATTAGCCCTGGGATTGAATTGCCCTGTCACCACTCAGAGCTGCAGAGCCATGTGCTGCCTGCAGTGCTCCAGCGAGGACACCCAGCACAGCATGGCACAGCACAGCACAACAGGCATAGCATGGCCTGACATGGTACAGCACAACAAGCACACCATGGCATGGCACAACACGGTCCAACAAAGCAAGGCACAGCTCACTGCTGCCTTCAGCCCACACTCTCCGGCTGTCCCCACAGCCCCTCTCTGACGCTCAGGGCTGAGGGCAGAGCAGCTCTGCACGACCCTCCCAGAGCTGCCAGGCCCCATGAGTGCTGGCTGGGTCTCCAGGCATGCTGCCATGCAGGCGGCCCAGAAATGGGAGCTTTTGTCTCTGAGAACACTGCTAAATAATACACGGAGGGTTTTGTAACTTCCGAAACCAACTATCCCTCGGAGTGCATTAGAAAACTCTAAGAAGTAACTGCTTGGAAATTTCCATGTGACTTAGAACCATCCCAGAAGTACTATTGGGCTGCACTTTATTGTATCAGAAGCAGTGGAACATTCTTCACTGGCAGCAAAACATTAAAAAGGGTGGGAGGTGATAAAATGAATGCTCAGAGCTACCATTGGGAAACAGCACTGCAAAGACACAGCCAAAGACTTCAGGAAGGGAGAAGAGTTCCCCTCCCATAACACAGGGATGTTTGCTGGTCACACTGAGCCCAGATTGCAGCAGGCAGTGAATTCTGGGTGCTCCTCTCCCCCCTACAGCCTCCCTGTGCTTGCAGTGCAAAGATCTCCTGAAAGGGAAGGCAGAAGCCCCCTGGGCATTGCTGCACGCTGATAGTCATAAGAGCTCAGGCTGATGACTTTGTGAAGTAGCAGTGCAAAAATCCCGCCTGTCTGGTTACATGGAGAAAATCAGCGGGCCCCACCTCACCTCCAGAACAGTCACGCACAGAACGAAACTGCCAAGAGAGGAGAAACTGAAACCCTTGCTGCTCCATCCATAGTATCCAGTGAGCCTCAGCTGCTCCTGATTTTAGACTCCAGTACCCAGCAGCAGGAGCAGCATCACCCAGCAGCAGTGCCACACAGTAGCAGTGTCATCCAGCAGCAGCTGCAGACCCAAGGTGCTGAACTCACTATACGTGCAAACAGAGGCCACCAACCCAGCCTGCAGCACCCAGCCCTGCTCAGCTGCACACACCCAGAGCATGGCAAGGATCCTGAAGGCAGCTGGATTCTGTAGACAGCACAGGGTACAGACAAGGCTGGGAAATAAAGAGAGAAGAAACAGGAGGCAGGCACCAAGCAGGGTGCAGGCTGTCAGCCCAGCACACCCAGCTGAAAAGCAGCTCCTGTGGTCATCTGCAGTGATCGACCCACAGCTCCACAGGAACACAGCTCCACACCACCAGAGCGAGGTGCCCGTTTGGAGGATTTTAATAACCATGCTCACAATTCACCTTGATCACACAATTGACTTTGAAAACTTCCCCCATTGCAGCTGAAGGATCTCCCTGTGGTAGAAACACAGGCTTCTCTGGCTTTTGTCCGGCCATGTTTTCTAAGACAGCTTTCTGCAACGTCAAAGGTAAAGAAAACCAGAGACCAATTTGAAAGAAAGGAGAGTGCCCACACAGGGGGTGGCAGCAGGCAGCCGCTCCGCTCCCTCGTGCCCACTGCTGCAGCGACAGCCCCCGGTGGGGAGCAGCCCTGCTGACTCACAGCACAGCTCCCGCCCCGAGCGCTTCTTCCATAAAAATAAACCCAGCCCTAATAAATCAGCGCATTCCCATAGTAAAACCCTGATTGGTGGCTGGGAAGGAACAGCCTTCATCCCACAGCTGAACTATTTCCCTCCCGGCTGGTGATGGAGGACCAGGACTGAGGAAGGCAAAGCCCCGGCTGCTCGCTGGCACTGCGCCGTGGCACCGCAGCACAGGCAGTGAGGCTGCTCTGCATGAGATGTGAGGAGCAGGAGCACAGAGCGAGCCTGAGGGCACTGCTCACCATTGGGATGCACTCATGCATCTCCACCACTACAGACAGCACTCACGGTTATTAAACGTCACGTTTTAAGGCCAGCTCAGAATGTATCAGGGCTCGCTGCAGCAAAACCAAACCAAGAAATCCCCCGTATTTGTAATTCTTCACCACTGAACCACAGAATCATTCAGGTTAGAAAAGACTTCCATTCCCTCAACTGCTCCCCATAGGATGTGTGCTCCAGGCCCCTCACAGCTCCGCTGCACTCCTCTGGACACAACCAACTTTAGTCCAACAAGTCTACTGAGATCAACAGTTACCATTTGTACCTCATGTGAGCAAAAATGTACCAGAAGTAGATAAACCAAGGTCACAATGTGTCACACTGCCCACATGGGCCAGGGGTCTGAGACCGGGCAACCAATGGCACTGAACCCATCCATCAGCAGCAATGGCACCAAACCCACCAATCCCAAATGAAGACAAGCTCCACAGTGGGTCTCACAGCACTGGCAGAAGGTTTGGCATGGAGCTGAAGGAGCACCAAGAGCAAGGCACCAACACACCCTGCCTGCTGCCACGACACCCGCACTGCTGCTCCAGTAACTACGGCAGAGCAATGGCAACTCTCACAGCTCTAACAGATAACAGCAACCAACCTCAGTGCACATGGGCATCCGGGAAATACTGCAGAGCTCCAATCACTGCGCTGCTTAAAGGAACAGGGCTGGCTTTGTACAGGTGTTATTTGCACAGCGGGGCAGAAAGGACAGCACTGCAGGACACTGGCACCATTCAGGCTGCTCTGACCCCAACCATCCCACCCACACCTTCCTGCTGCTGCCCCCAGCTCGCCCAGTGCGGAGTCAGGCTGAGCACCGTGGACTGGATGGAGCCAGCTGCAAGCAAAGGCAGTAAAACGATTCGGGTTCGTGCAGCTACCACAGCACTGCGGAGGAAATCTAGTACTGACATTTTCATGGGACAAATGAGGTTAAAAGCAGACATTTAAGGTCAAACAAATGCATCTCAGCAAACTTTAAAACCCAGCAGTGCAGATGAGCACTGACTGTCCTACCTGTGGCTGCAACTCTGCAACGCAGCATCCCACGGCGGACACCTGCAGCACCAAGAGTGGGGAATGCACAGTCTTGGTATGAGGCCTGGCTGCTTGGAGCAGCAGAGGTGGTGGGAAGGAAGTGACGCCAATGGGTGATGGCCAGTGCCCTGCTCTGCACATGCGCACTTACCTTCACCACATACTGCTGCTGCCCAAGCGCTGCACCCTACGTCAGGCAGGACCGCCACAGCCAGGAGCACCAGCAGTGGGACCAAGCCATTTCTGTGGGGACCCAGGAGAAAGCAGCTGAACCCAAGTGTTCACCACGGGCTCCTAAGGGCCTGGCTGCAGGGCTGGGTGAGACAGGGCCGCACTGCAGACTGCGTGGGGACACAGGGCAGGAAGGCTGCCCCACACTGACCTACATGGACGCAGGGAATCAGCTTGGGCTCGAGGGACCACGGCTGCAGGGCTCAGAGCACATCATCATGTGTGCAGGAGAGGAGGTTCTGTGGGAAAATGCGCCGGCCCAGCAGGGCCACGGCAGGAAGGAAATTCCCCGTGGCAGCGCCGTCCGTGGTGCAAGGCTGTGTCAAGTCCAGGGGACTGCACAAATAACTCGGCCGTCCCCTGGGAGTCATTGCTGAGGTCGCTATTTTTTCCCTTGAACTTTCCAGATGAAGGAAGCAATAGCAGAAGCAATGGCACAGATTTGGCCGGAGATCAACGGTACTGACAACAGTCATAGGATTTAAGTCAGAAGAATAGTCCTTTGTGTTTGCTGGAGTTATCTCCAGATGGGTCAAGCAGTTCAACCAGCAATGCAGGGCTCAGCCTGGAGCACAGCCCGCAGGCTCAGAGCAGACCCACACTGCTGATCCCACCGCTCAGACCGAGACGAGCAGGACGCACCCTAGGCACCCATTAAAAATTAAAGCATTAAATTGCATTCTCCAACAAACTGCTGGGATTCAGAGCGAGAAACAGCCCTGATTAAAGATTAAGGACGGTGAGCCTACAAAACACTAATTACCACCATACTTACAGCGAATTTGGCCTGTTGGGTTTAATTACTTCTAGTTCGAGATCACTTGTGTTCAGGTTGGACTGGGGCGCACTGTTGGAGTTGAGGAAGCTGTTCACATTGGATGAGATGACGGATTCCAGGCTGGAGTTGATGATGCTGTTCCTGTTTTCCTCTGGAAAGCACCAAAAAACCAAGAGCTGTCAGACAGAGGCAGCCAGGCTCCCGCCCATCACCCCTGCCCTAACATGAATTCAGCAGCATCCCACCAGACCTCCACAGACAGGCACTGAGTTCCCAGGCATGTTTTCTATGTTATTCTTTTAATCTTTTCAAAGCTGCAACTATATTTTAAACAAATAGCATTTTTCACAAGAAAATATTCATTTTTCTCAAGATATTAATATTTTATATTCCCAAAGACTTCCAAAGGGCCACATGACCCGAGAAAGAAAGGGATGAGACTACATGCAGGATTGAGTTTGTCTGTAGCTGAAATCAGGTACCACAGGACCAAACATCCTCAGAGAGGATAACAGTTTTGGAAGGAGAAAAGGACAGATCACCCAATTAAAGTTTATCCCAGCCAAAGAATGCTTCAGTCTAAACGTGACATCAGCCACGATCTGCCTTTCCTGCCCAGGTCTACAACCACAATGCAGCACTGCTGATAACACCAGCGAGGAGAAAAGCCTGCTCTCCTGCCCAGCTCACTGCCCCAGCCTGGACATGGATCTCCTCGTTTCCCTTCATCCTGCCCTGCTAAGAGACATCCCCCTTATTTGTGTAACTTCAGCACTGAGGTGTGAAAATATTATGCATCGCAAAGCAACCTCCACAGCATGGGTTTCCTCCTCAGCTCCATGCTGAATTACCTAAAATCACATTAATTCATTTTCATAAGATGCTTTTTCCGTATAAGCAGCAATTGTAATTGTAATTGGGAGAGGCAATTATCATCACTGATGGCACAGAAAGCAGCCCTACTGCAGAGAACTGCTACTTCTGTGATGATGTTTCCTGAAAGAGACAACTGCTGGAAAACACAAGAAGTGCTACTTCAATGACAAATCTTTCATTGAAATTCTATCTCCTGTGCACACCAGCATGATGAAATTGCTACTGAAAAGCACACAGTTATAGAGAACCCCCTATTCTTAATCCCATCCAATTATGCATCCCTCCCAACTATACATCTGCATTAGGACAACAATGAATACTCACAGAAGGAGAAAGAGAAGCTTCTTCTGTAAGAGAAATTTCTGAGCTACATGGAGAGCTAATCCTGAGCACACAACAGAGAGGACCCCCTGCATGCCTAGAAAATGGCTTGGGAGCAGCACTGCCTCGGGGATGGGGCGGTGTGACGTTGGGTGAACCCTCTGCCACTGTTTCTAAGGAAAATGATGACATGACCAAAAGGACATGGATGCAAAGGGGGGGGGAGCAAACCAACACTCCTCACATCACTCACTGTGCCCCAAACTCTCATGGTGCCTGGACAAAGTCAGAGTGCTTACAAGGCAGGTGAGAGGCTCAAACCCCATTTAGCTCAGGCTATCATCCAGAGATCAGCCAATGCCAAGGATGAGATAATTACACTGACACACGTTGCCGGGTTCCTGAAACTACATGCCATGAATCTTGGTCTCCAACAGGCTATCAAGGGAACTCTCTAAACATTGACTGGAAGACACAGCAGCCAGCAGATGAAATAAGGGAGAAATAAACCTGCCAAAGAGCCTAAAGCCCCAAAGAGGTTGATCCAAAGCACTCCACGGTCTTTGACTCCAACAGCACAGTTTTCAGAACTGTTCTGTGTGCTGCACAGCCCCGGCAGCGCCCTGCAGCCTATTCAGATGCCACATCCAGTTGTTTCCAAACACTTTCTGCCTGAGGCTAAAGTTCGAAAATAAGCTCTGTAAGCCTCACAAATCAGTGTCAATTGTCTGTGTAATCTCAGACACAGCTACCAGCCAACATTGAATTAAAGTCCCTATCAGCCAAGAAACTGGAAGGAAGTGTTTCATCTACAGAGGATGGGAGATGAACGGCAGAATTGGAAACCATCCCTTTATTCTATTTCCTCCTTTTTAAAAGGCTGATACCATGTACAGATTAAGCAAAGGATTCTTTGCTGTGGCATTTTGCTCAGTCTCACAGCTCCGGGAGCAGAACAGCAAACTGCCGCTGTGTATTTCTGCTCTTGTAGCATGCGAGACAGCCATGTGCAGAGTGAGATGGGAGGGGATGCTGACTCCTTCACCAACATATCTGGAGCACCAAAGAGAGACCAAAATGGAAAGATGATCTTCAGCATTTTTAAATGACCACATCACCTACTCCACAGGAAAATACAGAACCTCCTGGCCAGGCTTGTTGTGTCTGTAAAAGGAAAAGTGCCTGCGGGCATCCAGCAAGAAATGAGGATCGACTCTGGACACCCCATGGTCTCTGTCCTGTGTCCCTCAGCAGATAGGGGTGTGGGGAAGGGGCAGCAACTCTATCCCTCACCAGTGCAGCCTGCACCAAGCCCTGCTGCAGCCTGGCATGCCAGGCAGGCTTTGTGCTTCCCATCAGCACGGCAGTGCAGGGAGCAGAGGTCCTATCCCCTTACAGGATGCATCTTTCATCAGCACCAGCACAGCTGTGCTCCATGGCAGGGAAATGGTGGTGTGCAGTGACACGGGACGGGGTGGGTGATGGGGTCACTTACGCTTCTCATTAGGCTGCGCAGTGTGGAATAGGGTGAGCGGCCGCTCACTGCACGACGGAGGCTTTGAGTCCGTGCTCTTCTTACGGGACAGCAGCAGCTGTGAGTTTGATGGTGGTGTCTCCGGCACAGTGTTAAATATCTGTTAAAGCCAACAAAGAGATCTCCTCAGCATCACCTGCTCGAGCAGAGCAGCTCTCTGCCCACAGCGTCCTGCCATCACACCAAGGAACAGCACCAACCGAGGTAATGTGTTCAATGAAGTAACATTTGGGGCATGATTTCCTGAACTCCACATTCCCATTCTGTTTGCACTCCTTTTCTCCACTCTTCACCAAACGTGTACAGTGCATAATGTGAATAACCACAACAACCTGGCAGGCTGCTCCTTGCGAAGGGCCTGCAGTGCCCTCACAGGTATTGGTGGGAGAATGCCCTGGGCGAGAAGCCCCAGCGGGCACCAGGTATGCAAACATGGCAGTGCACAGCTGGACAGGGCAGGGCACAGCTGGACCACCAGGACACAGAGGCAGGGTGACACTGAGCCGCCTCCCAAGCCCCTCAGGGTGGCACACAGCACCCAGGCTAAATGTGACCACTCCCAACAAAGGGAAGACAAGAGCTAGCTGCCTTTCCAAAAGCGCCAGTTTATTTTGAAGCTCCAAAAAGGGAGGAGTCAGAGGACCCAGAGCCAATATAAGATACAGTTCCTGCTAGTGGTGGTCTTGCAGCATCACACCCCTAGAAGCCCTGCCAGCCTCCCCAGCAGCACAGGGAGCTCTGTTCTCCTTCATTTCAATGCTTCTTCAGTTTGTTTCACTTTTCAGTTTAAGAAAAATAACCGAGACATACTGCTCAGCGTGCAGACCTGTGTTATAACTCTCCCATCCCAGAGTCCAATTAACGGAGAGAGCAAGACAGTTTAATCATCAGAGTGGGAGAGCAGCAGCCAGGCTCCATAAATTGCATGTACAGCCCCTGTGTGCTCACTGTGCAGCTGGAGGCTCCTGGAGCAACCCGCGCCCCTGGTGGAACGCAGCCAAACCTATGAGATGCTCTGCAAGGAGCTGCCCTCCAGCCTCAGCTGGAAGCTCCAACCGGGAGTGATGCAGAGCTTTACACCACAAGAAATTAAAAGTGCTGCCAAGGGCATCACTGCTACAAAGCTTTGCTAATTGCAGAAAATAAAGATGGGGTGCAGAGAGCTTTGACCTCAGTGTTAATTCTGACTACTGACTGAGGCACTGCTGGGGTCTCGGTGATGCCCAGACCAGTCCTGCTGGTCGTCAGCACGGCACACACTCACAGGTCAGCTGCTCCCTCCTTGGTCTGAAGGGAACACCAGCAGCACTGTGCACTGACCTCATCATTTCCCAGCACTTCATACAAACTGCCTTTTCCAGAGCACTATTAAAGGAGCCACTTTGGAAAATAAAATGGATGGACACCTGCAATTTTCCAACACAGCATTCCCGGTTTCTTGCAGAGGATCCACTCTCAGTTTGCTTGTCATGGCAACATCCAGAGCCACAGCAGAAAAACCATTTTATCCCTTTAGAAACACACAGTCCACATGTATCCTGAAGCAGGTTATGCTACTGTGCTGCTCTCACAAGCATACACTGCACATCTGCCCCAGCTCCGGTGCTTCAGGGCTCCCATTCACCCTGCTGCAGCTCAGGGCACACACACAGCAGCACTCTGTGCCTCACTGTTACACAGTGACAACAGCAATTTTAACAGGAGAGGCGTCCCACTTACCTGAGGGGAATATAATGTAATACCAGACAGTCGCTGATTGCCAGGAACCATTCAAATCAATTACATTTTCCCTGAGAATGCACTTAATCATAAACAGTGGCTGTGAGTCACCAGTGTAAAACAATATAAAGCAGCAGCAGCTCAGCACAGAGGGCTCACATATTGCTAATCACCTACAGCAGCTCCTGCGGGGAAACTTCAGTGAGTTCCAATCAATTCAAATTAAGGAATACACTGAAACTAAACAGTCCTAAAGAGGGAATGAACCCACACCAGGACTGACTTTAAAGGAGATTTTCCTCCCAGCTGCCGCCTCCTGCTACCTCCCTCTTTCCTGGGATCATTCCTGGAGGAATGGGGACATGGGTCCAACTGCATCCTGCATGCAGCATCACTGTGCCAGTTCACAGTGCAGGCAGTATGGGCAGTGCACACACTATCTCTCCATCCTGCACCATCAGTACCCACTTCATGAGAACCACCCAGCAGCACAGACAGCAAGCAGCACATACGCCCACCCGCAGTCGATGTGTGATGGTAGCACACAGCCCAGTCACAGCTTTTCCTTCTGCTGGTGCCATAAATTACTCCTAAGGAAGGGTAGCCATGGAAGCGCTCGGGAGCCCCGCTGCACCAAGTGTCATTTTGCTGGTGAGCAGCACTGCAGCCCACACAGACAATCACCACAGAAATCCATCATCAATCCCCCCAGGTGCCACCTGATGGAGGAGGTTCTGCTCAGACTGAACAAGAACCAGTCTGAGGCCCTGCTTCTGCAAGGACCTGCAAGGAGAAGGCAGCCATGGAGCTCAGCAAGAAAAGGGTCAGCAAAGTGCACCCGCAGCAGAGACATAATGCCTGAATGGTTTCCCAGTGCCACCGCTGGGACACTGCAGATGGACAGATGGATGGATGAACAGACAGATGGGCGGATGGCCACCAACAGCCCCACAAGGCTCATGCATGCTGCTCAGCACAGGGCTGAGGCTCAGCCACAGGCTCACAGCCGCTACTTGCAAGCCCCTCTGCAGCAGCCCATGATTAAGCAATCTCTGTAACTGCACCCCACACAGAGGACAGAAAATAGCTCCTCCACGCTAAATATCTGCCCGTGGAGGAAACTTCTCCAACAACATACAAACCGCCCCATCCATCCCTGCACTCACTGCCCCTCAGCAACATCAGGAGGGTGAGCCCCCCCCAAGTAGCAGACAGTTCCGAGCAACACATCCTTCATCTCCCTGGCCCAGGCTGCTTTCATATCACAGACACCCAGCAGCACTGCATGGGAAGTGCAACAACACATCATCTCTGGCCAGTGGCCCTGGAGGATGCTGAGCCTCACCGCCACCCCGTGCACACACAAGCACTCTGTGTGCAATGCCCGTGTTCAGTGGTTTAGTGTTGCCATTTTCAGAATTGCACGGCCTCCCACAGGCACTCATTTGAGAGCTTTCTCCTGTTATCACCCCGAAGGTGACCAGATCCCCAGGGGTCAGGTGAGCACCCTAGGGGAGGGCCAGGAGCCCCCAGCTGCAGCAGAGCTACAGCAGTGCTACACCAGCAGAGCCAGCAACAGGTGGGAGCATCCCTGCAACAGACAGACACAACTGCATCATGTCACAGCAGATCAGCTCTGAGGAGAAAGTCGGTGCTTGGATAAACACAGATGTAGTCAGAAAAGCAGGAACCAAGCCGGGCCCTTTGTGGCTTCTGGCCACAGACAGCAAGGATGGCCCTGGGGAAGTGGGCTGCAGCTTGCAAAGTGACAAATCTGGCATAGGAAATAAACTGTACTGATAGAAGCAAGTAAAGTTGTTACCTTCTCGTGGTTTTCTATTAAAATTTCAATCACAATGTTCTGAAACTTGATGTCCATAATGGCAGCAACTGTTTCCTCCTGGGGTCGAAGCAGTGTTGGCCCAAATACCACACCCAGATTAGCAACAGTCATCAGGTTCTGCTTGTGGTTATCTGCGACTCTGCAAAAGAAAACCAACAAAAGTAGGTGATGGGAACGATCAGGATGGACCCCCATCCTTGCCTGGCACCAGGCTTACAAGTCTGTTTGCTTTCCTGACACTCCTGGGGAGCCCCCTGAAGCCTCAGCCATGTGGAAAAGTACAGCCCT
Organism: Excalfactoria chinensis; assembly: GCF_039878825.1. Classification (NCBI taxonomy): domain Eukaryota; kingdom Metazoa; phylum Chordata; class Aves; order Galliformes; family Phasianidae; genus Excalfactoria; species Excalfactoria chinensis. Next base: position 1,063,896 of record NC_092837.1, read on the forward strand.
AACTGTTGTGTTATGGCAGGCATCACAGCTCAGGATTTGGCTAATCCCATAAAACCCCAACACTTCCCCGGCCACCGAGGCTCATGTTGCAAACCACTCCCAGGAAAACATCTTGAATCATTAATGCTTGAAACCCTTCTAAAAACAAATTGTTGGACCTCTGACACATGCTGCTCTCCAGCTGAACAAGTGACCTCATATGTTCCAAAATCCAATCCTTTCTCACCCATCTTTTTTTCCTTCACCACAGGTCAGCCCCATCAGGCTGCCTGCAGGGGGCCAGGCAAGGAAACCTCCCAGCCAGGGACACACGGGCACTCAAGCCTTGCACCCAGACAGGCCACTTGGTGACATGTCATGCAGTGACACGCAGGTCACAAGGAGGTGACAAGGAGGACGTGTGGCAGGAGCCCACAGCCCTGTTGCCACAAGTCACTGTGGTTTTCTCCTGCCCTCTTCAACCAGGAAGCTCAGTGACTTCAGACACCCATCGCTTTGAGAGCAGTGCCTTCTCCCTGTGGTCTCTCTCCCACTTCCCCTGGAGAAATGCACTATGCTAGCACATGGGAGCAGAGGACTCAGACACTGCTGCAAGTTGTTGCCATGAGCTTTTATTGCTGATCACCAAACTAACACTGCAGTGCTCATCTGTGTGCAGATGCAGCTCATTTCAGCACACCGTAAACTCAAAATAAGCTTTCTATCCTTCTCCATCCAAATCCCACTTGAGTCAGAGAACTCTTCACTCTTCATCCTACACAGGACTTGCTGGGTGGCAGCAGCAGCAGACCTTGGGATGACTGGAGCTGCCGAGCTTCTGTCCCATACAGCCTCAGCCCCACACTCATCAGGCAGGAACCTGGTCTGCTGCATGTTCTGGCCCCACCACGTGCTCCAGCCCCACACCAGCTGAGAATGCCCAAAGCTCAGGTTCCAACCTGAAGGTGCAGAAGTCCCTTTTACCCATCACCTCCCCGCTGTCAGGAAGCCCTGGATGTTTCCTGGTGGTGTCTGAGAACCCCCCCCTGCCTGCAGAGCATGGCCCCACGGCCATGCACACAAAGCCCTTTCCTCCTCCCACACCTCCCTAACAGACATTTACAAATGCCACTGGAATTTTCACCTTGCCGCACAATCTGTATTTCAAACACACACTCTCATGCTCCCATTTGGGTTTCAGAAGACTGAAACTGAAATAGTTGCGAATAGTACTAATAAAATAATAATTGTAACGATCTTCTGTGGTTACTAAAACAGAGTTCATTTAGTAAAAAAAAAAAACAAAAAACCAAAACACAACCAAATTGATCTAAGTCTTACAAAATTAGGTCCCTTCATTTCTCATTATCATTATCACGCAATACATCACTCTAATAAATTGCCCTGTCATTGACTTATTACCGCCAGGCAGCCCTACCTGCTCCCGTTAATTATTAGGGACTGCAGCGTTAATGGGTGTCCAACAGGAACGGCCCCACTCGGCTGTGCCCTGCTGCTCTGGCTCTGCAAAGGGCCAACGTTTTGTAACCATACAGCCCTACTGGAACAAACAGGGTGGCACAGCACCGCTGCACTGCACCGCACTGCAGGTACTTTTCCACCAGCAGCCCTTATAATGGTTACTAAAGCTATGCTACAAAACATGATTCACCTTTCACATCCTTCACATTCCACATCCATTATCCCCATGATGATTTACTATATATTATACCTCTTCATCTGCCTTTGTACCAGCAAATAATGCCCTGGTTTCTAAAGATGGGGTGTTCTCATCCCAAAGTGTCCCTAATGCCAGTGCTTTTCACAGATGCTTTCTGCAGACATCGCTCGTTCCATACCAGAGCTGCCCTCCAGAAGGTTTCCAAGTATTTGCTGCATTTTCCTTTTAACCTGCTGTTTCTTCCTGGCCCTCGGTGCACTCTGAAATCAATTGCACTGGCAGTAATTTAGCCAGGTCCCTTCTCAGGGCTCTCTCCACCCACGCTTTGCGGTTTCCTGCAGCACAGATGGGAGGTGGGAACCCAGCACAACTCCCTGGGCAGCAGTGGCCGCTCACAGCTGGGCTCCGGGCTGGCTATGGGCTGTCCCTCCCAGCACCCATTGCCCTGCCAGCACCCACTGCAGCATCGCAAGCACTGATGCAAGCACTGCCACTGCTGCAGCCCTGCAGCACCACGGCCCTGAGGCCACGCAGCCACTCAGCTTTGCATTCACTCTCAGAAAAACAAAGGAGAAGGGGAGCAGAGCAAATCCATGTTGTATGCTAAATTAGATTATGCCTGGGTTGCTTGGATACTGTATAATCACCGGCATGACCAAACATAATTTAATACAGAGTAATTGGTAGTCAGGCTTCAGTGCAGGGGAAGCATACGGGAACGGTAAATATTTCTTTTTTGCACAGGCTTGAAATCAGCATCAGGTAACAAACATGCTGCATCGAGACATGGTGAGCTGTGGGAAATGCTGTCCCAGCACTCCTTTATTTTACAGATGTTAACAAACCCAGTTTGCCCAGCCTGGTTTACAGCTCCTATTCACCTGTATGGAAACCCAATTATGGGACTCATTTCCCTCCCTATTGACTCACAGAGAAGCCTGCGGTGGGAGAAGCCCCAGGAGCACCACACAGCAGCTAGCCCACACTGCAGCAGTGCCCAGTGTCCAAAAAACAATACAGCCATCCTAACGAGCCCTACAGGGTAGAAAACAACACTGTTACGCTACACTGCTACAGGTCAAACCACATTTCATGTCTATCACCACCAACAAAGCTTCCAGTTAACATGAAAACCCGATCAGGGGGTGAGCAGCCCTACCACGGCTCAGGCAATTTACTGCATACTGAACACGGGGATGAATAACAGACAACGAGCACAGACAGCTAGGTGGCAGAGGCACTGCTGTACCTAACAGCATTGAGAATGGCTCCAGGGGGGCTCAGAGGGCAGCCAGGGCCCTCTCACCTCCCCCAGTCCCATCCCTGCCATTTGGGTCACACACACCCCCGGACAGAGAGCGGGAAGCTGCTTGAGCACACAATTGGAAGTATTTATGGGATAAAAACTAATGAGTTCTGGGAAATGTTCCTGGGTGCATTCAAGTCATCCCTGCACATTATGGAGCTTAATTGGGCTGCAGCTGATGAGCGTGTAGGTGGAAGCAGGGCGAGCGTTCAGCCCGGCACTGCAGGGGGGACACGGGGGTGGTGCAGGGGAGGGAGCTGGGAAGGGGCAAAGAGAGGCGGTGCTGCTGGGAGAAGGGCAGGGAGGGCACCCAGGACTGGGGGCTGCTGTGCAGAGCTGCAGTGGGATGCCCAGCACACAGCCCAAGAGCTCTGCCTGCAGGGACACAGAGGCTGCTTTGGGGTAGCATGCTGGAGTGCTGTACGCCTGGAGATGAAAGGGGTATCGTCAGTGAGATCATCAGTGGGAACACTGGTGTGAGCCAAAATCTGGAGACCCTCATGTGGAGTTTTGTCAAAAACAAACGCGTGACAGGAAAGAAACAGCTCAAGTTTGAAGACCGCACTGAGAACAATGATCAAGGACGCACCTCCAAGTTGCTGTAAGGTGATTTCTTTTGCGCTTAAAGTGTGCAGAAGTACTCAGTAGCTCTTGCACAGCACATGTGTGGGGCAGGGCTGGAGCAGGGCATGGCCATGGGCTGTGGTGCAGCTGGGGAATCTCCAGCTTCTGAGCCAGAAAGCACAAACACAGAAAGGACACACGTGCAAACTGCACAGCCTTCACTTACCCCGTTGTGCTGACTAAGACCTGGATATGGCACCTCTGGGCTGCTCATAGCCAAGAAGGCTCTGTGAGCTGCTGGGACGGGATGCAACCAGCAGGTCCAGAAGGAGGATGGATCACCAGGGAATCACAAAGCCTCCCGGCACTGACAAGGAGAAATGTTCTAACAACAGCAGACAAAGTGCTCAGCTGCAATGCCCAGCCAGCAGCCTCACGGCTCTCAGGTTTCCCCGCTCTGCACTGTGTGCTGGGAGCCGTCCTGCTGCAACAAGGTTCCCTTCTTCTCGTGGGTGGATCTGGCCACAGCTGGAGGCTTGGGTTTGCTCCCAGGGCAATAAAAGTGCTCGTATCACGCTGAACAGATGCGCAGCCCAAATGCTAACCTTGGTGTCGGTAAGGCTCATCAGTGTGAATACCATGCACGCTGCGACATGCAAGTAAAGCACGCACAGTGCTGCAGCACAGGCTTTGCAGAGCAAACCTCCACCTCTACAGGCAGCACGTCTGGTTTTGGCAAGCTGAGCTGGATGCCAGATCTTAGAGGGAGTGCATTGCAGGAGCGGGGGCACAACGGGGTGGTGACAATGGGGGACACTGCAGCCACACAGCACCACCGCAGTGCACACTCGAGGGAGGAGGGACGGCACCGAGTGCAGCTCCTGTAGCACACACCCCAACCTTCTGCTCCTTCCCTAATTCCATGTGTGAGCACAGTGCTCATTTGGAACTTCAGCCCATCACGCTTGGTTACATCTTTCCTCTAATTACAATAACAACAGTCATTTCTCCCATTAGGGACAGCCCTGCAGTGTGGCTTTGGCTGTGCAGCAGTGCCGGTGTCCCCGTGCCCCCATGCCCTGGCACTGCCACCTCCGTGGGTACACAGGCTGGTGTTTGGAGAAGAGCAGAAATCACCAGCGCTTTCACACTGCAATGAGAAAATCAGCACAGCCCTCTGTGATAAAGCACCAAGAGAGAATGGATAGGCTCAAAAAGAAACACACCAAAAACACTCTGCTCGTTTCTATACACAGTTTCAGTTTCACTGTGATAACTGATTACAAAGAATCCAATTAACTACATGCCACCCCCCAATGTCTACCCCACAGAAGCCCTCCCACGGGTGACAACACCTGGTGTCAAGGTGTCAGCACCCACAGCCGCGTGCTGCTGGCCCCACTGGCACAAGCCCCAGTCCAACGTAAGCCACCCAGCATCAGATCCAGAGAGAGGACTCCCACGTTCTCTGGGGACACCAGACACAACCTGCTTAGAGATGCTGCAGCCTCCAGTGCATGCTCCTTGGAGCTCAGAGCAGAGGTTCTTCAGAATGCACAGGGCCTGCTGGGCAAAGCAACATGGAAAGAAAGCCACTAGCAAATGCAAACGGCTAATCTCTTGGCAATCTAGTTTTAGGAGGTGAAGAGTTCATCTGCAGAAGTAGAACAAAACCCTTTGCTCGCTTACATGTTACAGGAAGCCAAGTACGAGAAACACAGAGAACACCTACAGGATTATTAACTTTTTTCATTCTGCAGAATTTCCCATTAACACTGAAACCAGTGAGGGGGCAACAGAGTGGGAGAGGCAGCTCACACCAGGCACTGCAGCCACCTCTCCATGTGCAGGAAAGCTCTGGCAGTGAGGACCATCGCCCTAACCCCGAGCATTGGGCAGAGAACACCCCAGCAGGCAGGGGATGCATTCCCAGCACAAGGCAGCTCGGTGCTCACCTGGCACAGCATTCCACCCTGGTGTCAGGAGGGCCTGGCCGTCATCACACTACCACGGAGCCAGGGGATGGTTGTACAGCAACAGCAGAAAAATGGGTTCTGGCCATTTGAAGACAGATGCAAAATCTTAGGAGACAACGCCTGCAATTGCTGGAGGGATTTGCACATCCGTTGACCTTGCTTAAGTGCTTCCTCTTCCTCTGCATGACCCAAGCACACAAATGGCTTCTGCAGGAGGCAGGGAAAGCACAGAGGGACACTCCTCTGTGCTTGCAAAGCCCCACTGTGCCGCATAGCCTGCATCTGCTTGTTTCTGAGAGCGATGCACCCTTTCCCATCAGCCAGCTTTGCACAGGACAAACCCATTCCCACACTGGTGTGTGGGTGAGTGCCATGCCCTACTCCCCACAGCCCTTCACCCCAAAGCCCGGCAGCCTCACGCTGCTCAGGTTCAGCTCGCTCCAGGGCTGACCTTAGTGGGAGTCGAGCAGCAAATGAACGCAGAGCTCAGCCTTTGGCTCTGCAGCCACATTCCATTTGAGATCTGCAGCTCACGCTTGCCGCATTTCCACGGCACGTCTGCTGCCTTCAGTGCCCGCGCTACACCTCGGCCAGCACCCAGCGTTTACAGAGTTTCCCCAACAAATCTATCTTGTTTAGAAAACTAAATCTCTAACAAACTGCCTTAAAGCTAATCGTATGTCCAGGAGCCTAACACAAAAACAAAGAGAATGGGGGATATGAAGCCATTACGGTAAAAACATGCAGATTTCATTAATGCTTCAGATGCGTGTGAGCCTGGCGGAGCCCAGAGCCAGCAGAGCCCCGCCAGAGGCGCTGCGAGGGGAGCAGGGCCCTCCGCAGCCTTTGTCTTCCCATGCAGCTACAGGTGGTTCCAGTTAGCTGCTGTAATTAGATTAGCCATGCAGCACGGTCGCGCTACGATTTCAGACTAATCTGCTGAGCCATCTCCCCACCGCAGCCCGTCCCCAGTGCTACAAACCCCAGATCTGCACAGCCCTGCACTGCTGGGGGCACGGCACTGTGCACAGGCGGTTCCTGCAGCCTGCCAGCCCCAATCCAACACAACCCAGCAGCACTCAATGCTGGGCTGGGTTGGATTGGGATTTCCCCCCCACTCAGGAACAAAATATAAACAGACAACTGGCTATACTTGCTAATAATGTCAAAGCACTACAGCAAAAGGGATTCTTATTGATCTTTGTGGGCTCGGCTCCAGTTAGGAAGAGGACAATTTGAAATAGTTGCCTAAAGCTGTGTTTTCAAAGCCAGGGAAGAGGAACACAACCCACTACCCCACAGCACAAAGGAAGCAGCGGAGCACAGCTCCGCACACAGGACCCCGCCGGCTCCAGCCCCAGCCCAACCCAGCAGGGACACCTGAGCCCCGCTGGGCCCCACATCCCCCAGCACAGAGGCTCTGCAGCCCCCTGGCACCCAACAGCTGCCCTCCCCTTCCAGATGAAAAGGGTTTTTTTTTGACATTCAGACAGAACTTCCCACATTTCAGCCCGTGCCCGCTGCTTTGGCTCCTGCACTCCTTCCATCAGCTCCTGCCACTCTCGCCAACTATTTTTTTTGCTGCTACTTTTTTTTTTTTTTTAAATAATCATGATCAGCCTAAATTTTCTTCCTTCCTTCCTTCCTCTGCACGCTGTTTCACAGCAAAAGCACTGGCACAACTGCCCAGGGAGTGGTGGAGTCACCTCCTCTCCGGGCATCCACGAACCATGGAGATGTGGCACTTGGGGACATGGTCAGTGGGCACGGTGGGCCAGGTTAGGTTTGGGCCTGGCGATCTGAGAGCTCTTTTCCAAGCTGTGATTCCATCGCAGGGTACACACAGGCAGTGCATGCATCCACACCCAGCTCACCCAGCACCAAAATGGCAGAAAAACAGAAATGGGGTGGTAGCCAGAAAGCATGCGTGGTCCATCCCCATTGCACAGGCCAGACACAGACCTTCCACCTGCTCTCCACCACCTCTGCCACCCCAGCAAGCACCCAGACCCCACGGATCACCACAGCACTCCACACGCGCAGAGCTCCCCACGCAGAAGCCGAGTGCTGGTGGAGCGCGGGCGCCATTCCCAACGCAAGGAAGAGGGAGAGCGGCGAGGGAGGAACACTGCTTAACACTGCTTACACTTTCCATGCAAGGTCAAGAGATCTCGCTTGCTGTTTTCTTTTGGCAGCCAAATCAGGCCAAGAAAGTACAAGAGAAGCGTATCTTAAAGGCCTCAGAGGCTAGTGGAAATTTCCAGAATGTCCTGGACAAGAATGACTTACTGGAAGTAATACATAAATCAAGCAAATGAATAGTTACCAGACAGCAACATAAACAGCTGCCACGGGGATGAAATCAGACCTGCCGTGCCAAGAGGCGTCAGCCGCATCGCTGCAGCACCTTCGGGGGAAGACGGGGAAAACAACCGGAGGAAAAGCGCAGGAAGCGGCCGCCTGGCGCTGCGCTGTGTGTCCCAGAGCTGCCGGGCACTGAGCACCACGGAGAGGCCATCGCGGCCAGCTCAGCTCTGACCAGCCATGCCTTGCACCAGGCTGCGCTTCTGGGCACGAGAGCACAGCAGATTTTTTCTCCCCCTCCTCTGCGCCAGCAGCACTTGGTTGGGCAGAGCCCCGTCCTGCTGCTACTGCTGGATCTGCCATGGGAACCATTGGCGCTGATACGTGGGAAACACTCTGGGCGGGAGATGGCAATCAGTGCCACGGCGGTAAAACACGTAAACTAGAAAACACCACCACAGCAAAAACACAGGGAGCTAGTTGCTGCTGGCCGGGCCACAGCTGTCAATGATTAAAGATAATTAATTTCGCTAAACCCACATACACACATTTCTGCTGCAACCCCAATAATTACTCTGACCCTTTGCAAGGAGAGGCGTGCATGCCCTGGGCAGAGTCAGCTCTGCCCCACAGGCTGGGCACCAGCAGCCATGCAATGCAGTGGGCAGCAGCCCAAGATGGGCGCAGCACCCAGCCCTGCCCACTGCAGCAAGCACCAGCCCAGGTGTCAAAAAAAAAAGGCAAAACAAAATGCTCTAAAACCTCCTGCTTTGCACCTACAAAGCATGTTAAAGGAGAGCAGAGCTCTGCTAACACAACCACTGACTTCCTCAACCAGCTGCCCCTGAGCTCATAGCACCCTGTGCTGGGCTAACTCAGCTGACATGGCCAGGGAACAACAGGCTTCACCAGAGCTGGTGTATGCTGTTGGTAAAACAGTAGCTGGAAGTGAAGCACAGATGCTCTGCAGCATCCTTAGAAGTCTCCTGGGCACAAGGTTGGGTTTTTCAGCACAGATCCTCCTGAGAAAACACCAAAACAAACAGGTCGCTATCTTTCAGGAACGCTAACCCATAGATGGGTTTATCACTGAGATCCCAGCAGCATAAGCATGTCCCAAGAACGAAAACTAAAAGTTTCACCTATTCATGGGTCAAAGATTAACAAAACAGTGGCAAGTTTCCCTGGAAGTGTTGTCTGCAGAGCAGAGGAGGACATTCACAGCTCAGGGCACTGATGAAGGAGCACTGGCAGCCCCAGCTCACACAGCGTTCCAGGGGACGCAGCCCGGACACTGCCCAGAGGCAGCACAAATAGGTGTAAAGGTGAGAAGGGCCCAACTCCGCCACCTCCCCAGCGCTTATCCTGGCTCAGATTTCACTTGTATAATAATTGCCATTTGCCTGGGTAAGGGCTCTCTTACCGCTATGAGCAGTGCCAAACAAGCAGCCTGGTTTCCCTTTTCAGTAAGCAACAGCAAAACACACAAACAAAACACGTAGATGTGACACAACGCAGGACAGACCACTGCTCCTCTATGTGACCAGCACTGAGTTCTCTTTTTAGTGTAAGAGATCTCCACAGTAATACTGTGAGAAATATTTGTTAGCTCATCTGATAAAAATGCAAATCTTGATTATTCATATGTTACTTACCAAAAAAAAGGAAGGAGATGAGGCAATCCCCTCTGAGAGCTGCAGCCAGGGCAGCAGGGCCCTGCCTGGTCTACTCTGACACCACTGCTGGCTGCCCCCAGCACCAGGCCCATCCAGAGCACCCAAACCCCCGTGGGTTGCAGGACACCCATCCTTCCGCTCTCTGCCTCCGTGCAACCATCTGCTGCAGATGCAAAGCTTCACCCACGCCTCAGACTGCCTGCAAGCCACCCGGCCTGGTTGTGTGCTCAGCCAGCTCACCTACAGGGACCCCAAACCCAGCAGAATGCCCCGGGGCAGGAGGAGCAGGGGGCAGGACTGGGGCTGGCACCACCCCTCCCCTCGGCCCTGTACCCCTGGAGCAGCACCTGGCTGCAGGGTCTGGGCTGCTCTGCCCGCAGGGACATCCCACACATGGCCCTTCCTCCATCACACACACAGCAGGAGCTCAGTGAGGGCAGTCAGCCCCAGCGCTGCTGGAACAGAACAGGCTCTGATCCCCACAGCTTCCTGCCTTTCTCCAAGATCATTTTTTTCCCATTGAACACTATGAACAGTTTCTCTTCCTAATATAGCAAGCACCACTACCACTCATTGTTTGTTTGTGTTTTGTTTTAGTTCCTTCCCCACTAAAACAGCTTGAAGCCCATTGTATTACCTGCCTCCCCGGCTCTGCATCTCACACTCAAATACCACCAGGTTTTCCTTTAAATGAAAAGCACTTAAGCAGCTATGCAACACCCTGCACATATTTGGCCGATGGGAGTACCTGGAACTGCCTTTCCCTTGGCTGCAGCCTGTAAATGCAAAAGGTTTTGAAACTGAGATCTAAACCAGCCCTTTGGTTTTTAACAGCCTTGCTGGGGAGAGTCCATGGAACAGATACAAACACATGTCATCAGAAAGCATCTGGAGTCGTTTTTAAGCACATTTCAAGTACTGTTTATTATTTTTTCTATGAAATAGGTAAATCTGGGTTTTCCCAGATTTTCTTCCGAAAGGCTCTGCTGAGTAACAGCCCCGGGCCTGTGGGTCATGCCCAGTCCCTCTGCTCACCCAGCGACCCAGCAGCCTTCGGGCTGGCACAAACACCTTGTGATGCTTTCACTTCCTAAGCGCTAATCAAAGGTTTCCACGGCAACCAGCAGGAGCAGGAAGATGGGAAATTACAGGTCAGCTCTATCATTGAAGGCAAAAAAAATTATCCAGTTCCTTTGCCCTTGAGAAGTTTCAAGGTGACCTAGAGGTATTGAATTGAGTTGCTTTAAGGCAGAAAATACACCCCAGAATAGTCTCCTACTGTCACAAAGAAATATCTGTCAGTCCTTTAATCCCAGGCTTGGTCTGAACCCCCACAAAGATCTTAACCTGGCTCTGCCTGCAGCCAGCACAGCACACTGCCACACCACTGCAGGATGGCACTGGGCTGCCCACCTCCCGCTCTCCCATCTCACTCACACACAGGTTTCCACTTGGTTGTCAACCAGATATGACTCAACACCACACACACAAGGAAACTTTTTTTATCACTGTTAACTTTCAGAGGAAATGGAAAATGGAGAGAAAAACATATCAGTCATATACATACTTTGCCAAGTGGTTCATGAGCAAGTGCAGCATCTGTCTGTTTTTCTCTGGGAGCCGATGAACGAGGCTGTGGATCTCTGACACCCTGGATTCCTGATTCTCCAGTTCTGCGTTGAAAATAAAAGATGATTCATCTCTGCATCAGGGGTTTATTATAGAAAAGGGCATGCGGGCCCAAACAGTAACCCAGACAGACATCACAGGGACCTGAGGCTCCCGCTCCTTTCCTCCAACCTACACCAGGCACACTGCAGGTATTCTCCACAGCAGTTTTTCTCTTTACCAGGTCCAATCAGTTGTTTGAAAAAGTAAGAAACGAATGGACTGAAACAAAGGGCTGAGAACAGATGCCAGCCATATGAAAAGTCAGTTGTGACCAGAAAACAGGCTGTCCAGCCCGCTTCCAAGCACAGTGTGTGCTCAGCACCATGCCTGGGAAGGTGGCAGCCTGCATTCTCAGGGCTGTGGATGCACCCCAAAGCCTGAGCAGGAGCCATCCGAGCAGCCCCTGCCTCCACCCTTTCAGGAGGCTACTGTTGACGTGACCACCAATGTGAGCCCTCCTTACCCACCATCCCGCAGCATGCAACTCTGACAGCCACCTGCTCCCTACAAAGCACGCTCCCAGGGCAGACAAAGGAGAGGAGCTCAGATGCTGGAGCCACAACTGATAAAATCAGAGCAGTGTAGGTGTTGTTTGAACAACAGCCTTGCTCGTTTTGGAGGTTGATGGTCAGAAGAAATACCTGCACCACCAGCTGCTGCCATCAGACAGCCCTCCTCCAACCCTGACCACGTGTTTTCTGTTTATCCAGAAAGTCCCACACGACACCCTGCCCCTTGTATCTCAATTCTTGTTCTGCTCTCCAGGATTGCAGAACAAGGGATCAGTGGGAGAGCAGCAGGGTAGAGGTTATGCTCAGCTGCTTGCAAGTCCTATTCCTTTCCTGGCCCCATGCCGTAAACATCAACAAACTCACTTGCTGCTTTGATGAAGCTCCTTTGAAATTGGTACATCATGAGCGGCCCCGGAAGCATTCTGGAAGATAAAAAGGTATCACACACAGCACACAGTGAGAAACACCATCCGCAAAACTGCAGAAGTAAAGCTTTGCCATCACCATAAATTCAGCTCTGTTTTTTGAGAGCAGAACGAAGCACTAACAACTCTAATTGATTCCTCTCATCAGAAGGCGCGAGATCTATTGAAGTACCTTCAGTTTATTCTTCCTCCCTTTTTTCGTACCACACTAAATTCATTTTTAACTTTGGCATTCCTTCAGTAGCAGAGTAAAACAAAGCTCTGCACATCAGCGAGTCTGTGATTTCCGAGTAAGTTTAAAAATAAATTAAAAAGAGAAACAAGCCCAGTCATAAAACTTTAACAGTCACTGTTCCCATTACGCTCCCATTTTCCCTCCCACTTCCACATCCCTTCAGTGGGACATCTTGGTGCTGCTGGCATTCCTTGTTGCCTTGCACACAGTTCAAGCTCTGGAACAAAGGTTGCCAATCATACAAAATTATGCAGTGTTTTGTGATTTTCTAGGCTGACATCCACCAACCTAATTATACTCATCGCTCTAATTGGATTTAGCTTCCCTCTTGCTTGCCATGTCTCAAAAATAAACAAAAAAAAACCCAACCCAACCCACAGAAGGACAACACAAAGCAAAGACCTGCAGTCACAACAGGTAGAAGCATGTTGTCAAGAATGACATACTGACTGCAGCCAAGAAACTCACATGTCTGGAAGCTAACACACATGATAACAGCATCAGCTTTCATACAGAAATTATTACCTACATAAAGCTTAGCACCCAGTTCTGAGAAGAAACTATAACAACTGCCACAGCCCCTAGAGGAGCACTGTGCTCACCTTCTCCACGCACTCCTCAGGCAGAAGCCTGCAGTGAAACGCTCAGAGAAAAGCCTACACCAGGGTAGGATATGCAAGAAGGAGCCCTGTCTTTACATTCATATGAAAACTGCATCTGTCAGAGAGCTGAGAATATTCCCCCTGTCCTGCTCAAGCATGCCAGAGGGTCAAGAAAAATAACGAACTCTCTGAGGGCAGTTTCTTTGTTTATAAATACTTTTGTTAAATACCCACAATAATAGACAGTAATGCCTCTGATCATCGTGGAACTGGTCATGGAGTTGCATGACAGACCAGGCTCACCTCCCTTACCTCAGGTATGTTTTCAGGGCACTAGTGATGGTCTTTATCTCCCATTCCGCACAGATCTCAGTTTCTGTTTCAGTGGCAGTTTTTGGGTCTAAGGAAAAAAAAGTAAACAAGTGAACCCACATGAAGACAATCCCAACTCGTATCACTCAGCACCAGCAGAGCACAGCCAGCTGCATGGGCGCTCATCACGTCCCATTCTCATAGCTCTTCCAAACCCCAGAGACCACAAGCTGTTCTCCAGCAGGCACTTCTCAGGAAAGCGGACTTCACCACCAGAGATGGGACACATTCACTTGCATGGGACAAAAAAACAGAGCAGAAAAGAAAAACATCAGTCATGAGTAATGAGCCTGGCAGCTGGCCTCAAAGCGTGGCACTAAACAGGGTGCAGGGGACCACGGTGGCCAATGACAGCGGTGATGGCAGTGTGTAGAAGAAGACAACCACAGACCCCTGTGGGACTCAGCAGAAAAACCACAGCCCCAACAGGGCAGCAAGCACTGCCGCCTGAGCCGAGCAGAGCAGGCAGTATGGCATGGCCCTGGGGAACCTGAGGGTGCAGGGCAGCCCGCAAACCTTGGCCAGGCTCTCCTTCCCACCCCCAGGTGAAGGTTTGACCATCATCTCACCAGCTCCTGCACCTTCACTCGAAGCACCCAGCCCTGCAGAGCACTGCGGACCCCTCATGCTCCACACCACTGCTGCTCTCGGCAGAGCGCTGTGGGCTGGGCACCAATGTGAGCCCCACAGTGCTACGGAATGACAGCAGGACGAGCTGCCCACCCCTGCAGAGAAGCACGCACCCGCACTGCCCAGCAGCAGGGTGTGCAGGGCCGCCCTCTGCCCAGATGGAGCCCGCAGAGCTGCTCTATTTCTGAGGTCAAATACCATGGCATACTTTCCTACATCTCTTCCGGGGCCTTTCCTTCCTCTCTGCATTTTTCCCCCCCTATCTTCCCTTTTTCAAATTCCTTTAAAGGAATTTCTTTTTAAAGGTGTGAGCGCACAGCCGACCTGGACCAACCACTGCGGAAACCACTGGCAGGAACCTGCACTTCCCTGCTCCTCTGGGTGTTCTGCAAACCACCAAGCCGAGCAGGAAGCCAGACTTGTTTGCACGTAGTTCCAACATGAGATCAATAAGGCACTATTTTTACTGATTTCTGTGAGAACGCTTTAGGACTCTGACAATGAAAGAGCCCTTAGGAAAGCAGTGCCCACTCCCTGCCCCGGCACTCCGGCCATGTGCAGCACCAGGCGCACACCAGGACCTGTGTCGGCCACGTTCAGCGACCACACACCATGACAAGCGGGTGACACCACTCCCAACTCTTTGCTGACAATTAGAAACAGGTTAGAAACCACCAGCACGAACCAGCCTGGCCATGGGCATCTCACACCAGCACTTAAAGGCTCAGGGTACTGAGAGCAAAGACAACAACCCCACACAGCGGCAGTGAGGGATGCATTGGGCACTGCTGGGCAGGAGGCAGCAGCAGGACACAAACGTGCTCTGAGCCCAGCAAAGCCATGGCAATTCTGACAGATTAAAGATAAGCCCGCCACAAGAAAAAGGCAAACAGGTAAACAAAAACCTAAAAACAAAACAAAAAAAACATCTTTTTAATGCAAAGGCTTTTGCTGGAGCTGAGCCAATAGCTCCTGACCAGACGTCTTTACAAAAGGTCAACCAGGAGTTGTTCAGTATGGTTTATGGAACAGCAGGTGATGTTGTATGGCTGCTTATGTGCAAAGACTCCGTGCTGATAAGCAGCTCACCCTGACCTTCACATTTACCAGCCTGCACACAGCTATGGCAATGTGTTACAGAGGCAGCATCTGTCTGCCAGGTGAATGATGGATGCAGCTGGCAGCACACAGAACTCCTGGCTCACAAGGACAAACTTCCATATAAACTGGAGTAAATGTGAAATAGTGCCCATGAAAGTGCCCGGCAGGCCCAGTGCAGCTTTAACCCTGAAGCTCCCCACTGCTGTCATTACCGCTCTGATGTCTCATAGCAGACGCAGAAGGAAGCATTTTGCTCACACCATGACACTGCAGCATCACTTCCCACTGCTGTCTGGTGGGAGCTCATTCTGCACGGTTACAAATGCCACACAGGATGTTTGTCCTGCTCCCCGTGGGCTGCAGAGCAAAGGAATTCATCACATAAAGCCTCGTGTGTGGGTACATGAAGAAAGAAAAGGAAGCGGCACATCTCCAGACAGATCTAAGAAAGAAAATAGGATGTTGTCCATTCTTGTCTTCCATTTTCCTATGGTGTCTTTGCACTCCAGGTGACCATACAGGTGCTGGGGACAGGATGTGGAGCCCACACTGGGCAGACAGCCCCAGCCCGACACAGCCACCCCAGCAGCCTCCTGCTGCCCAGCACTACCCCTGCCCAAAGCCCAGCCTCACAGAATTTCTCCATCTAGTTCCTGGGGACGGAGAGAACTGCTGCCATAAGACAGATGGTTTCAATTCCGCACCAATTTCTGCATGATGACAGGAACTGCCTGGAGCACAAGCTCATCACCCAGCCCTAATTCTCACCCGCCCTTGGGTGGCAGGAGAGACTTCCAGAACAGCCGTAAGACATCAGGTGACCACAGCTATGACCTGGAGGATGCTGCACCCACCACCTCATGCTGCACATGGGGTAGCAGTGACAAGCTCAGCCCACGCTGGTGAGCCCATGCTCAGCTCAGAGCAGCTACAGCAGACCTGCAGAAAGCCGAAGGTCAGTGCTCCAACTGACCAAGCTCTATGGGCTGGGTTTTGTCCTCATTTTGGCAGTATGGGGAAGGCTGAAGAAAGGCAGCTGACGCTCCCACAGCTGAGCTGCCCCCACAGGTCCCAGGGGCACACACACTGCCTGCTCCACCCTGAGCTCCTGCAAAGCTCTGCCCAAGCCTGGCTGTGCCACCCCAGAGCACAGCAGCACAGCACAGCACCAGTCTCTGCAAAGCAGCCAGGGACCTCCTGGCAGTGTCGCTTACATCAGCCTGAAACTCAATCTTTTTGCCATTTAAACTGAGTGTGAATCACTGACGCTGCCCACATTCATTTCTAAATATAGGGGGAACCTGGAGTTGCAAGCAAAATCTGGCCTTGCTTTTCATGAGGGCTGGGTGCAAATACAAACTTTTGTGCTGAGCAATGATGCTACCCTTCAGGACACCGAACAAGAGGGACGGCACAGAACAAAAGAGGCTTTGACAACTGACAGGTTTCAGTTCAACGCTTTCCTTGCAAACAGTCCAAACAGCAGCTCCACACAAGGATGGTTTATAGCTGCTGGTGATTGAGAGAAAGGTGGGGAGAGTTGGGTCTGCAGAGTCCTGGTGATGGGGGGTTCCCATGGGGGCGATGCTGCCAACACCCAGCAGGCAGTCCCCAAGCACACACCCACCTCTCCTCGGCCTCCCAGTGCCAACAGCTAACGAAGACACGATGAAGAGAAAACACTGACTGTATATCACACATTATGAGACACGAGGTCAACAGCTGAGTGGCTTTGGTCACTGAGAAGATAATGGATGTTGGCTGATGTCCAAAACTTTGAATCCCTCCCAGCTCTAAAGAGCTCTTAAAACAAGTAAGTTTTGCCATCTGTCACAGCCTCACAGCTTCTAATCAGAAGTGATGCAACTGTGAGGCCAATGGGATGGAGCTTGGCCTAGGTCAATAGAGCAGGTTCAGTCACCTTGCAGCTCTCAAGGTGATACACACTGCTATGGAAGCCACAGGCAGAGGACCCAGCACGGCAGAGCTGCCACACTACACTGCACTCAGGCCCTGGCCTATTTTTATCAGTGCACAGCAATGCTCTTTAACTGATGCTCTAACGCAATGGTGCCAAATGTGTGCACCATGAGACAGAGCTGGCTTATCTGCGTGGCCAGCAGGACATACTCACATGCTCCAGAGCCCATGCCAAACTTCTACTAATAAAAGAAAAACAGGCAGTCACTAGCTTGTGACTGCAGCGAACTTTCCAAGTGCCAGAGCATAACTGATGCAGACGTGTCCCCTTGCGTCAGGAGAGAGCTGGGGGCTGTGATTTAGAGCCTTACCCTTCTGGTTCCTAATAGTCTCTCTGGATTACCAGTCTTGAGGATGTTAGTGCTGACATCAGCGTCAGCCACCAGGAGCTTTGCTCAGAGAGCACTTCAGTGGTAGGAAAAGGAGGAGGAATGGGGATGAAAGGAGGAAAGGCATTCAGAGTGGAACGCAATGGACTAAGACTTTCTGCAAGGAGAAATGCATAGAGAAAGTAGCACTGAGGTTTCGTAAAGGAAGGAAACAGAAACTACACTGCAAGGGAAAGACAGTAAGCAAATAAAAAGAGGAAGACAATCACAAACCTCCCTCATTTGTCCAAATAAGTAACAAACACATTCCTAAAGCCTGGAAACGACAAACTATTAGGTGTTGACTTCTGCATTACTGCACCGAACTCATACATGGTTTTGCCAAGCCTGAGAACCATCAGACAGGACTGGAGGGGTGCAGCTGTGGCTCCAGCTCAAGTGGGATTTGCACTAAACGATTCTTAAATGTGTTTCAGGCACACCTAAATGGACACACCACCCCAAGGCTGCAGTTGGGGATGCAAATGCCCCCAGCTGGTTCTCAGGAGCTGCTCAGTCACAGTTATAGCCACAGCATCAGCATCAACTGCAGACATGGGCACAGGTGGTTCTCCTGGGCAGGAGAAAAGACCAGACACAAGGAGAGGGGAATGACTCACACTTCCTTTAAAGGCAAGTATAACCACTGGGTTGTGGACAACACAGAAGTTGAGTTGTGAGTCAGGCTACAAATTCTACAATGCAGACTCAGAGACGTAACCCAACCAATGGCTCAGCTGGTCACGGAATGATGGAAACCAATCACTCCACCCAGGAACCACCCCAGAACAGCCAGCACAGCCCCACAGCCACCCACCAGGACCACCCAGCAGCTCACTGCAGCCACAAGACCTGCCTGACCCTACACATTATGGTGCCCAGCAGAAGCCCGTAGTTAAATCAGGCCACCACAAAAAGGCACTCGGGGCAGAGCCTGCCACTTCTCACCTGTCATCGCATCAGCTCCAGGTGAGGAAAGGCTGCTGAGGGCTCCTGGGCAGCAGCTCTGTGGCTGCACACCGGGGCCATGCTGTCAGCACCAGGCTCTCCCATAGCATGACCTGACAGCTCCTCTGCTCCTGAGCACACAGAACTGTGGGACCCAATGCCTCAGGCATGAGGAAACGCATACTTGAAAGCTGTGAGCAAGGCTATGTTAAAACAGGCACGGGAAGGTCCAAGGAGAAAGTCAGAGCCACAGGCAGCATGCAGCATATGAGAAAATAATTAAGAAGTATTCTGGGAACACCGCAGGAGCCATGAGATTAAAAACCAAAGCTTTCAGCTCTTTCTTTTAAGATTTTAGTTTGCTGCCAAAATTTGTAGCGCACGTGAGTAGGAATCAGTGACCACAACAGAAAACCTGTTAGAGCAATGCTCTCCACAAGTCCTACCTCCATAACCTGCCAGTGGTGCCCTGGGACCTCCGGGCCTCTAACAGCATGTGGTCCTAAGGGCACAGTCACCACCATTAGGTACCCAGACAGGAGCCTCCATTCTTGGTTTACAAGACTTTGAAGCAGCACAGCCTACTCACCCTTAACAAAATATGAGCTACTTACCCATTAATATACTCAACAGTTTTTGAACTCTAGAGTTTACTCCAACAATTCTGTAGAGTCCTTGCTCATTGATCCCTGGAAAAAATAAAGAGTTTATTAGGAGAATGTCAAATTTCATTTCTTTGGGTCCTCCAGCAGCAATAATTAAATACTCCCACCAACTACGTACAAAGTTATGGAAGAGGGTAAAAACTGGTTTTGATTTCAGGACTTTCATGTATTGATTAAAAGTAATGACTTTAATTAGCTCAAGAATCAAAGATCCAAGGCCACCGTGCTGCACAGGGCTAGCAGTGAGGGAGTACGGCTGCACCATGCAGGATCTGAACGTATACCAGAAAGGCAATTTAAGAAAAAATTCTCTGTGCTGAGTTCTTCAGGCTTAGGTCTGAGCCTTCTCCATGTTCTTCACGGAGAAAGACTGAAATGCACATCTGTTTGTCAGCCATAAATGCTGTGCGTTCTTACTGCATGGGAGCACGCTCTGGTGCAGCCTGCAGCTCTGTGTTGCACCTCCTGACTCAGTCCCATCCCTGATCTTGCTGCCAACCCAGGCCACACGGCAGGGCACATCTCAGCAGGTGTGTGTGTGAGCACATCTCAGCGGTTATCTGATGTGGGACTCAGAGGGTTAACGAATCATTTTTGTTCATGAAAAGAGCAGGTAAGCAATCGCTGCACTATGAACAGATGCAACGCCTTCCCCCAAACCAGACCATCTGGTGAAGTGCTCTACCTCTTGTTTCGACAGCATGTATGCATTTCTTGATAATGCTGAAGCCAATATTATCCAACTGGGCAGCTGAAAGGGAAGAGAAGAGAGAAGTGATAAACACCCCGCAGAGGGATGGCTTCCCACCGTGCGCCACTCATCCCGCAGCCATCACTGGCATTCACAGCTATGCTGTATCCCTGCTCAGATGGGAAGAAAGGAAAAGAAGATAAATGAGGTGCTCACAGAGGAGAGACATGAGCACAGCGTTGTACCAGTTGTAGTGTGGTGAGCTCACAACCCTCACTCATCACTGCAGCCTCCGCACTGTTCTGATCCTCACCTCCCGCATCTCTGCCCCCAGCAGCTATGGCTGTGCTGGAGATTTATGGCTACAGCTGGTCAAAAAGTGAATCCAGGTGAGATATCCCAACGAGGCCTTTGTCTGCAAAGCTGACACTAGGTTGCTTGCGAATAAAAAAGGGGAATCGTGTATTTTTGACATGATAAATCCTTGAAACTGCACAGAACAGCATGCTTGATCCGAGTGCCAGTAATTCCTATAAATCCCTTCCATGACCACCCAGCTAACCAAGACCCTGACACCGCTGCAGAGGTGGGGCTGCACAGATACCTGGGAGCAACCCAGACAAAGACATTCAGCATCCCCACCGCATCCTCCAGCCAGGAGTTGCACAGTGCTCCCAGGGCCACCTTATGCAGGACTGCACGATGCTGCTTGACCACTCATCCTGAGAGTGAGGAAAGCCACAGCATTATCTTAAAAGCAGAGGACACCACTGGCTTCTGCACAGGCATGAGGGACTGCCATGTCAGAAGAGACAACACCATGCCTTGTCTACAGGCCAACAGGAGCAGAGGAGAGCCCAGGGCTGGCAGTGTCCTCACAGCAAGGCACATGCAATTTTATTCCTTTCCTTCTCCCTGCTCACATCGTTTATTTAAACACAGATTTGCAGTTGGTTCATGACAAGCTGCCAGTCCACTGGCTGCCTATGCCTTGCATGGGGCCAGCCCTTGCTAATCACTCCTTTTGAGTTCCCTGCCGGTATTGTTACTTGCATGATGAATGGCACAAAAACCTGAAACAGTAAAACAGATCTATTATATTTTTCTGGGCAAGCACAGTGGAGCGCTGAGCCAATGTAAGCACATAGGCTGGAGGATGCCTGTGCTGCAGGATGTACAAACATCCCAAAGCTCCAGGGCACTCTGCTCAGCCCCGGGGGTTCTCAGCACAGCTCCCAGCCGCCCTGCAGGCACAGACACAACAAAGGCAACACAGCTCTGATCAGAGGAACGCAGCCTGCAGCACCCCTGATCTCCACAAAACACAGCACCCGGGTGCCCGGGGAGCACGAAACCATAGTGTGGAAATCCTTTTGTACAGACAGGCCCAGCTCAGCAGGGCTTCCCAGCGCTAACTTAGTCCTGATCTTTTGGTATCCCTGTACTGTGCTGTCCAGCCAACACAGCTCACTGTTCCAGGATCACACACTCCAAGTGCCAACCATTCCCACAGTGCAGCAGTTTCCCTCTGGCCCTGGGATGCTTGAGGTTGAGCATAAGCACCAGCCTCCTTCCCTGCATGCCCCACCACAGGGCCCAGCAAGGGCTGAGCACACACCTCGCTGCACTGCTCGGCCATAGCAGAGGGGAGAAACAGGAGCAGTCTTTCCGGATGGAAACGACTGAGCATAATCCTCCCAAGTAGATGAATAAGCTCTTCAATTCGTTGTTGAGCTCTGGATCAGGAAAGGTCGGGGATTTATTTGCAGTAGTTATATCCAGAAATAATATCTGATTAAATATCCAAAGTGCCTTTATTCATCTTTAAATTTAACTTTTAATGAGCATCATAAAAGCTTGATTTTCC
Organism: Excalfactoria chinensis; assembly: GCF_039878825.1. NCBI lineage: Eukaryota > Metazoa > Chordata > Aves > Galliformes > Phasianidae > Excalfactoria > Excalfactoria chinensis. Next base: position 1,085,449 of record NC_092837.1, read on the forward strand.
TCTCACAAAGCAGCCTCCCTTTATCTCATTCATTTACCCAATGATTCCAAACTGCACCAGTACAGATGAAAGTCAGATTTGTATCCACTGCAGCCCTGACCCTTATGCTGGCTCCACTCACTCCAGCAGCAGAACGGTTGGTAGCTTTGGGCTTGGGCTGTTTGATGATGTCTGCAGGCTGGGAGCATTGAGAAAGGAAGGAGCTGCAGACCAGCCTGCCTTAAGGGGCTGCACAGCAATGCTGTCTGAGCATGGTGGTGTAGGAACATGTGGTGTCAGCAACTTTGGCAGACCCAGGCTACAGACCCAGACCTTCTGCTACAGTCCAATCCACATCCTCACTCACCAAGCCCCGGCAGCAGGGCAAGCATAAGCCCAAAACCAAACCCAAGCATTCAGCCAGTGGATCTCAAAAAGAACCACTGCAGAAGGGGACAGGACCCCGCAGCTCCTGTTCAGGCCAATTAAAACCACTGTGAAACTGCCTGCTGCCATCACCTACAGTCAGGGAACCTGAGAGGGAAGGCAGCAGTGAAGAGCAAACTCAGACCCACTGGGAAAAGCACAGCCTATCTGCACTCCTCACAACAGGCATCCCTAATCCCCATCCCATATATTTAAAACCAGCCTTTCCATCACAACAGGGAGCAGATCTGCAGCCTCCTATTAGCAGGGGCAGGTAGTGTTGTACTCTGCCCACAAACCCAGCCATGCAGCAGGAGAGCAAAGCCTCCACCCTTCCTCCCCTTATTCCCCCATCCACAGAGGCTTTTGCTCCCCAGGGGACAGACGTAAAACACAGCTTCCAGCCCAAGATGCACATGACAGGCTCCTCATTCCAGAGTAACATTTCAAAGCACTACTGAGATGCAGTATTCATACTGTAATCCAGCAGAGAAGCATCTAAAATCAGCAAAGGTGATGCATGTCATTTGTACTAGCAATGCTGCACACACAAATATTTATCTGACCTTTGTGCAATGTCATATTCCCAGCCCTACTGAGCTGGTCTCATCCTGTCCTATTTTTGCCTACCAGATTATTTCTATTTAATCCATTAATTCTTCTACTTCATGCTGATATGGTATTTCAGAGCATCAGTGAAGGGGCACGAAGACAGTCAGCTGTGCTCAGACATACATAACTTTGCTGGCTGCAGATGTGTACACATCAGCCAAGGCAAGTCAAGGCCAAAACGAGCTCTCCTGCACTCCCCACTGCACAATTCTGTGTCTTATAACAAAGTGCCATCATGATGATGATCATTATGAACTTTTTTTAAGCAGCACTGTGGTATTAAAAGCCACAGAGGAGAAAGAAACTAAGAAGTGGAGACCAGAGAAAAACAAGTTTTTAGTGTTAGCTGCCTCAAAGCACCAGAGCTGCCAAGCTGTGGGGAACAAGGACCACTGGGAAAGGCCATGCTTCCACCCTGAATAGATGGAGAATCAAGTGGATGTGAAAAAAAGGAGGTGAAAGCAGTGAGGAGGGGAAGAGAACAGACTCTTCAACAGGGTCTGCTGGGACAGGAGAAGGGAAAATGACTTCAAACTGAAAGGACTGAGATTGAACATAAGGAATACATATTTTACAGTAAGGGCAGTGATGCACTGGCACAGATTGTCCAGAGAGATGGTGGATGCCCCTTGGAGATGTACAAGGTCAGGATGAGCCAGGCTCTGAGACACCTGATTGAGCTATAATGTCCCTGTTCATTGCAGGGGAGTTGTACTAGATGACATTTTAAGATCCCTTCCAACTCAAAAGATTCTGTGATTATTTCCACAGAGCAGAGCAAGTCCCCTTCATTTGTGAAGCAGCGCATCTCTATTCACCCAGCTCTAGCAGTACACTGATACCCACTCAGCCCCCAGCACTTCGCATTGCTTCCTCCCAGCTCCCAAAGAAGATTAAGATAAATCACCCTGCAGGCTGATGGCCATCTGGCCACACAGCAGGATGTAAAATCCAAAAGCTCTGTAAAATTAGATAGTGGCCAAAAAGCAGACCTCACTATAGTACTCCAAGTCTCAGTCTCTTTCAGACCAGCATAAGTAAGAGCAGGAAGCAGAGTTATATAGGTTTTCAGGGTCAGGAATTACATCCGGACTCCATTCAATCATTACAGTCATTTCAAGTCCTTATAGGAAGCTCCTGTAACAAGGGCTCCGTGGCACAGAGCCAGCCTCCAAATCAATTTGAAGTGGGGCTGGTGAGGCCAGCAGCTTGCTGCAGACATGTTTCTAATGAGTGCTAAAGCACAGCCAGGTGTCAGAGCGCAGCAGCAGCAGTTTGGTTGTAGGCACGTGTGAAATCATTGCCACTGGGCTGCACAGGAGCAGCCCCAGCCCCAGGGTCCCAACTGACTGCAAAGCTGCGCTGTGGTCAGGTCTGCAGAGCACAGACAAGGGGTTCTCATTTTTCAGATGGACTGTCACCACAGACAAGACACTGAAAGACGTGCAGCTTTGCCACAGCTTCCTGGGCTGATTAAACCCCAGTACTTGTTTGGTGAAGGCGAGCAGGGAGAAACTTGGCATCTGGTCTTTGACGGAGCCTCCCCAGCCCTTGCCAAATGCTGAACAGCCTCAGAGCACAGCATGACAGTGGTGTGGGCTGCATTACCACCAGCACTGTAAGCACACAACTTCCCAGAGCTGCTGGGGACTGGGAGCCCGCCCAGGGAGGCTGCCTGCAGTCAGAACAAAGGGTGAAAATGCTCAAATCCCCCGGCATGCCCTGGGTCCCACCATGGGCAGGAGAACCCCAGGCAGCCCTTCCCCAGGAAAACCCTACGTAAGCATTCAGGAGCCTCTACATGGCGCCCGCTGCAAGCTGGGCAGCTGCAAGCCTGGATTAGACAACACAAATAACCTTGGGAAAGCCACAAAGACATCTGACTTGTGCTCTCCCCATCGCTAAAAGCGCTGCTCTGCAGGATGACTGCAGTACAACTACCCAGCCCCACAAGGACTGCCAGCTGACAGCACGTAAGATGGGAAGGCCATGGCCTGACAAGCACTTCTTTCAGAAGCAGGGATTGCTTCACTGCTCCTCCTCCCCCCCCGCCCCCACCCCAAACATTTCTCTGTTTTTGCATCACCCCTCCATAAAGTTTAGAAAATGGTTATTTAACACAGCTCCTCCAGCCAAATCAGCACATACTGTCCTGGCACAGCCAGAGGTTGTGTGTAGGGAACACACAGAGCAGTGACAATTAGCAGCCAGATTAGGACAGAATTGAGCAAGTCCTGTTCTCTGTCCCTAGAAACCATATTTTGATTCTCTGTAAAACTGAGAAAACACTGAACTGCACTACACAGACTTCATATTAAGTGAGGGCATTCCCTGTGCTGCCCCATGGGTGGGAAGCCCCGTGATTGATCCTCTGAGCATCACCTGGGCTGCACAAAACCAAAAAGACAACAAAGAAGACCAACATGGAAGGGAGAAGCCACATCACAAAGGGCAGAAGCGAGGAAGTGACTGTTTCATGCAAGGGCTGAAAATGGGTGTGAGGAAAATTACCTGCAAATTATACCTATTATTGTGAGAAAAAAATGCCCTGATTGAGGCAGCACAAAACCAAATGATTTACTAACCATCAGTGTGGGTCAGGCTCTTGTGTGACCAGTGACTTCAGAGGAAGGAGGGATCAGTTCTGAGCGTTGCAATTATGGCAATTCAGACCTACTGGGAAGTGGCTCAATGAAGAGTTTTGAAACAAAGGACCTGAGAGCCAGGACCAGGTGCAACTGCTTGTCTAGGAGGAGCAGCAAGTGCTGTCTTGACTTAGGTCTCTGATTGCCTGAAGTACAGTAAAGACAGTCTAGTTTTTTGTTGGATTTGTTTTGTTTGTTGGATTTTACAGGGCTGCTGCTGACAATTTCAACCAGGTAAGAGCTCCACAGTCTTTACATTTGTGTTCCACTTTCCCCTGAATAAAGCAAGCTCATCCTCCGGGCTCTGGTTCTGCCAGGCAAGCTGCTTCTGACTGCAGGATGCCACCAGCACCCCTGCTGCAGCAGATGGAGGAGCCCGCTTATTTCTCAGAGGGTTTGCTTAAAGAAATATACACATATACGTATAAATACTTACTGCCTTCGCTTTGATTGTCCTTGTTTGAATTGTAGACCTGGAAAACATAAGAAGAAAGTCTTGTTAAGATACCGGCTGCAGCTGAGAAGTGGCCTGTCCTCAGGGTCCCCCCAGCCAGACCCCCAGGCCAGCACAGAGCTCCGTGCTCAGGACAGCACACTGCAGCAAACAGAGCTGTACCAACAACCAGAACGTTACCCAAAAAGAATTGTGGACAAATGGGGCGGGCCAGGTTGGAATGAAAACTCTGTGGGCTTTGAAACTGAAACAGAGGCGGGCAATTCTGTTCTTCTGAAGTCTTCTCAAACACACAGAGGACATAACCTGAGAGCAAAGCCAATGACTCCCCTCACATCTTATGGGCACCACCGCAGCGCCTGGGGGGTGCAGGCTGGGCAAGCAGCAGGGAATCGGAATCAGAATCAGGGAGCCATCCCCACTCACGTGTACCTACAAGTGAGTAAATGAGTCAGGCACGGAGGAAAGGAAACGCCATGAATTCACAGAGAAGCTGAACTGCAGCAGGATGAGCTGCCCTCAGCCAGCACTGTGATGGCACCCCACGTCTGAACGCTGCCCCCCCCATCCTGAGCACAATTACAGTCAGGGTAATTCAGATAAAAGCAGTGCTTTAATGGGCTGAAGAAAACAGGGGGGAAATGACAACGGGGGGTGTTAATCACAGTTTGAGCATTGTTTAAAAGCCCAGCATCATGAAAACCATGGCTGTAAGGAGGTTCAAACAGGTTGGGCTTCTCTACCACAACAGATGAAGATGATTAAACAAAAAAAAAACCAACAGAAGTCCTTCAGCACCACAGAGTCCAAACAGAAACGCACACACAGCCCTCTGTCAGCATCACAAGGTGGAGCTAAGCTAAGTGTGGTAGCATCCATTATAACAGGAAGAAATGCCTGTGTAGGCTGCTAAACAAAGTCATCAGCGTGCACACCCTTCCTCTCACAGGGAACAAAGCTGGGAGCCCCCTTCCAAGGGACTGGTGCTCTGATTTAACCACATGCTGCGTCCAGAAATAGCAGGTGGGGAAGGAAAGTTTCCAGCAGCACTGTTGATAGCAACACACGAGGCAGCAACAAGCAGCCCATCTGGGGGAACAGGGCAGCAGTGAGGGCCCAAGTCACCATTGGGCAGCTCACAACATGCCTGACAGGGCTCCCAGTTACTGACTTTAACCCCAAGGATGTGAAGATCCACAAGCAGCCCATGGGTGCTGCGGTCCAGGTTTCTCCTGGGCTCCAAAACCAACCCTCCCTGCAGCATTCCCAAGGAGCACCTTCCCCAGCTGCCCCCCAGGGGATGGGTCCATGCAGCTCAAGGCAAACTGGGGTTTTTGTTTGCAGAAGAAAGGCCATCATCCCACATCTGGAAACTGGGGGATGATTCAGCAGCAAAAACAGCCAGAGTCAGCAAGTGAGTTTTCCTCCAGGAACAGCACTTGTATCAAGAAAATAAAATAAGTGAAAAGAGGGAAGGAAGCACACAGCAGGCTGTCCACCCGCGGGGCCGCCTTGTAGGTCAGCTCTCCCTTAAGATGTATTCCCCTCCAGCCTCAGTCGCACCACTGAGACTTGCTGAATGGAGCAGAGACACAAACGCAGAAGAGTCTGACCCACCAGGGGCTTGTGGGACCCCTCCTCAGGTCACCACTCACATTACAAGCCCCCTGCTGCGGCTCACCCACAGGAGCCCAGGCATACAGCTGAGAACAGAAGGGCAATTCAGGCATACAGCTCCATCAGCAGGTTGCCATATCTATCTAAGAGGCACTGGACACCAGCACCCTGCTGTGCCCAGGGCTTTGATCCCAGCCCAGCCACCTCCTGCACAGTGAATGCCAACTCCTGTCCTAGGGTCCCCACAGAACTTCAGTGCCTGCTGTCCTACACTCTGCCTGCACTGCCCAGAGCTGCTCCTGCAGCTCCAAGTGATGGTGCACAGCACTGCAGCTCCAGAGGGAAATGTGCCTGCCTGCATATTTGTTCTTCCAGTTTGGTTAAACGAAACCACAAAGAGGTTATTAATCATCAGACTGTTCTTTACAAAAAGGGAAAGGACAGACAAGGAAACACAACACACACGTGCCATTAATTGCAAAGTATGCACACACTGTAAAGGAAATTTCATCCAGAGGTCAACTACGCAACCACACAACAAGGAGGTGCTGTCATCCTACACCCATCTCACTCAGGACAAACCTTTCATCTACATCAGTGGTAATGCATTAACACCATTCTACAACATCAAGGTTTTAACCAAGCCCCAATTCTGTAATAAATATTCTCTCCTTTTCCAAAACAAACATTACATCGTAAAAGAAACCCTTCTGTTATCTCACCTAAAGCCTTCTGAAGAGAGAAATTTGGGGGACAACAATTTCCTAGGGGTGGCTGGCAGGGACCAGCTCAGGGCTTCAGCATGACAATGTTCAGCCCTGCTTGGCTCCATAGGCATCAACACCCCACAGTTCCACAATAGCCCCGGTACTACACAGGGCCTACAGCACAAGAATGCATTGTAAGATCCAGCCTCATACGTCAGCTTCCCAGCAAAACGGTGCTGAATTCTAAAGAGGTTCTTGCAATTCACCATGCCCAAGTCCGCGCTGACTGCTGGCACAAACCAAGTTACAAGCTGTTCAGACAGGAGTGCGTGTTCCACCTGCACCATCCCCTACAGTTCCACCACACCCCCCACCTACCTTGCAGCTGTGGCTAATAAAAAAAATAAAAAATAAAAATAAAATAAAATAAAAAAGGCTAAACTGTAGATTTTCTTTATCAAAAATCCTCTAAGATCCATCATTCATAGCCTAAAATTCTCCTGCAGTCACCATTTGCAGCCCGCTGCCAGCTTCTGCTTGCACACAAGGAAATCAACACAAATCTAATTCACCAGTTTTTACAACCTACTCCTATGTAAATGGCACACATGAGCAAGCACAGAGCCAACAGCTAACAACTGCCTGCCTGTGGGCTGCTTGGGGTGAAGCTGGATTGCGGGTAAAGAAAAGGAAAAAAAGAAGTAAGCAAGTTGGGGTTTGGAAGGGGAACTAAGAAAAGGAGGTGTTGAGTAATTTTATGTTTATTTCCTCATTTCAGGTTTCACACTGGTTTGGCCATGAAGCTCCACCAAAAAACAACTGTGCTTTCACATGGCAATTGCATGTTTGCACACAGCCTTGTAGCAAACAGCGACATTCCACAAACAGCAAAATGTTTTTACTTAAAAATCAAAATGGCCCCAACAAAGCCATAACCCTTGGAGATTGCACAACTTTCAGCACAGCTCCTGACACCTGACAGGTTCAAGCATCAGCACCAGGTTTTGCCCAGATGGCTAAAACCAGGACAACCAACTGCCCAGCCCCTCCGAGGCGGGAGGCAGCAGTGATTTACAGAAGGCCTTCAGCAACTGCAGTGCCAGCAGTCCTGCTCTGCCCTCACAGATGGAGGGACCTCCATTTGAGAAGGAAGCCAGCATCCCAGCCACCTGGCAGGAAGGTTGCTCCGTGCAGTCCTTTTTGCTGGTGTTGGACCTGCTCCTCCACCCAGGCTCTGCATTCAGACTAAAAGGTACTTCCCCAGCCTCCCCGGAGGAGCGGTGTTTGTAAAGCTATGAGCAATAGAAGGAAGCGCTGCAACATTATGCAATTTCCTTGTGATTCATAGGCAGAAATTCTCAAAACAACCATGAACGAGTTTTTCAACTTTCAGCTCAGAAGACGAAGAAGCCAAAAACTTATAAATAGAAATCCTCACATTCCCACACTGGTTGTCCAACCGGCTTGCCAGCCACCCAAGGGCAGGTTGTGAAGATACGGAAAGGCAAAACGCACGCATTTTTTTAACTTCTTAATAAATTAAAGGGGAAAGTAGGGTCAAAAGCAGCCTACCAGCCAGAGCCCACCCCTCAGGTTTACTCAGAGACCTGGGTCAAGGCCAGGCACTACCCAGCACAGAGGGGGCTGCACGCTGGGACTCCTGCGCAGCCCTTCGTCCACCCGCTCCATGGCCCTGCATGAGACAGAGGGCACAGAGCTGCCTGGAAGAGTCTTCTCTCTTACTGTCTTCATATGAACTTCAACAAAGCCTCGATCGTTTTACCACAGTCCAGATCCGAACGTTCTTGTCCTCTCTGGAGCATGGCAGAAATTGAAGTGCAACGGGATCAACCGCAGACACTTCTTCCCAGCCCCACACAAAGAGTAAAATGGCTGAGAAGCAGTGGAAGCCACAGAGGAAAAGGCTTATGAAAACCCCCAGACAAAAAAAGGCCTTCAGAACAATGCTGCTCAGGAAAAGACCAGAGAAGGCAAACTCCTGCATTCACTCACAGCTGCAGCAGCACGCAAAAAAGCCCTCTGATGAACCATAGTGAACACACTGCAAATGACAAACAGGTTTTCAAGATGTTGGGTAGCTCAAAATGATTTCAAGACAGTAAAGCCTCCGTGAATTATTTAGCGCATATTCAGCATCAAAAGCACTACTTTGTTTTTGCTGGTTTTGTTGCCAAATACTCCATTATTTCACAGCAACTCAAGAGAAAAAGAAAGTGATAAAATTACATCTCCAGGAATAATTTTAGTATAATTGGATGGTATATTTTTCCTGATTACAAACAGCAGGAGTTAGCTTCTCACACCCTCAAAGTGTCGTTGGATGGAAGTACTTCCATGGACTCCTGGATATTACCCACCTCTCCTGGCCAGGCATGCCAGTGCTGACTAATTTCCATGTGGCAACTATAGTGTTTCTGTTTTGTCTTCTGTGCAGTTGTACAGGGAGACTGACCCAGCTGAAAACTAATGCAGCAAGCCAGCTAGCAGTTGTATCATCACTTGGTGATGCAGCCACCAGGTTCACAGTGTAGCCAGACACAATTGGTCCAAAACCAGAAAAACAGATTGAGCAGGTAGAGGTAGATGGGGTCCTGCCTTGCCAGCTGCCAGCCTGAGACCACCTGGAGCCAGCTGCAGCCCCTGGGTCAGGGAGCACTGCTCTGAGCCCTGCTGTCATCCCAAAAGATAGAGCTGAACGTGATTAGGTGCAGCACACCAGCCCCATGCTGCTCAGTGCCATCACTGCACCCCTCCAGAGAGTGTAGCATTGCTCAGAGTTGGGTCTTGGCAGCTGGGCTCCCTTGTGAGACAGTTGGGGCATGCCTGGGGAGGGGAAGGCACCTTGTACACTGACCTCTAGTGCTGCATGCAAGGGGGAAAATGGAAGGAAAACAGGGAAAACAGAAGGATCAGCACAGGTCCGTGCCACACCAGGCAGGATCCTCAGCACCTGACGCCCGAGCAGCCTTGGCACTGCTGCAGAGCAGCCGCTCTGTTGGGACACAGCCCAGCAGGAGGATGCCAGCAAAGCACGGAGCAGGAAGGCTCATGTACAAAGAAGCATATTTCCTTGTTAAAAGCGGGACACCTGGCAACCTTGATGAAATCAGCCCTTGTTTCTGGCTCTGCCTTATCAACCCTGTTCTATTTTTGTCCAAGAGCCAGGTTTTCATACTACAGGCAGGATTTTCAGAGCTAGACTACACTGTGCTGTGGCTAGAAATAACCTTTCTTGCTCTCTGAGCCAGAACGACACAGATAGAAGTAAGATCTCTCACAGCCCACATCACAGGAGGGAAGGGGGAAGGGAGGTAAAAACACGCCTCGCCTCCAAAGTGAAAGACTTGGCAGGGCAGCAGAAACCTGCTGTGAAGTGCTGCTTTATGTCATTCAGATGAGGGCTGTTCACTTGGAAGAGGGTGGCCCAGGGTCCCTGGCAGCTCTTTCCTTCCTTCCTTCCTTCCCTCCCAACCTACTGTTCAGCACTGAACTCAAGTGCTGCAGACACGGCTACTGCCCCTCCTCGCTCCATCTCCCTTCTTCCAACACAGATTTCAGCTCAGAAATGCACCGATGCCTGTGTTTGATTAAAAGCAAGAAAAGGTCTATTAAAAAGAGGCATCTCGGGGTCTGAATCCTCTAAATGGGTCTTGCTCTTCCGCATCTCCACACTGAACTAAATGATGGTTCTAATTAAAAGCAAGCCCACGTTTTATTACAAGTGCAGGCATTCCCAAGAGCCTCCAAAGCTGAAGCGGGGCAGGCTGCCCGCCAGCCAGCTGCACTGCTTAGCTCAGCTTGCTTATATAAGCACCGCCTTTGTCACCTAAGGAAAAAATCACCTGGGCAGCCATAGGAAGAACCTCCCAGGGTCTCACTGTCAGCTCACCCCGTATAAATGTTAAAAGGAAACTGAGCTGCAGACAGCTTGGAAATTAACAAACAGAAAGAGGGTAGGTGGAAGCAGTGGGGCACAAAGCATGTTAGACACCCAGTAGTCTCCAGAACAATGTAACTAAAGGTCAACTGGTTTAGAAAAATACATTTTTGGAATAACTGAGGCACTTACAGCCTCACGCAGCAGCATTTCCAAGTGAGTGCAGCACAGCAGATACATTCGGGTCGCTCGGGAGTCTGACTAAAAGTGAAAACTTCTCCCAGCTTAACAGCTGCCCCTAAATTTCCTAGGATGCTTGAGCAAGTGTGCACACCTCCAGCAGCCCTGCTGGAGAACAGCCAGCCTCGCTCCCTATCGCACACACACCCTTCCTCCTCCCAGCATCCACCACCAGCAAGGTGTGCAAACACAAAACCAACCAACTTTAAATGACAGTGTCATCTTCACTTTTCAAATAACTGTAACACAGCCATGCCTTGCATTCCTGCAGGGTAAAAAGAAGTTCTTCACTGCCCAGTTGTTCTGAACAATGCTGGGTGGGTTGGTGCCAAGGCTGCAACATCTTTGCGGTGAGCACTTCTATCCCCAGGTTACACAGCTGCTCGTGCTGCTGGCTGCCCGTGAGGCCAGGTGTGCACTGACTGCACCCCCTGCTCTGCAAGAAGCCAGGAGGAGCAGGAGGAGACAGAGGGAGCTGGGGGGAGCAGTGGCTTCACGCTGTGGTCTTGGTGGGCAGCACCCCTGCACTGGGAGGCAGCCTGACAGAGACTTCACATTGCCTGAATGTCCCTCCCAGGACATGAAGGACATTCAGCCCTTTCCAGATTTGACCTGAAATTCCACAAAGCTAATAACCTCTGTGGGGAAACCACTCACCCCAATTACACAGCACCATGCACACACGGCACTCACAAACTACACCTGCAGCACATGGCACCCAACAGGCTCTGCACCCTGAGCCCCATGCAGCTGCTGCAAGCCTGTCCAGGACAGCAAACCCAAGGCAGCACGGGACAGAGGCCAGCACAGCAGAAATAGGATGATCAAACTGTTTACAGTTTTGAAGGGCAGGCTTTCTTCTGAGGCTACAAATAGGAGTAGGAAGAAGCATAGGTCAGAGACTGTGGTGGGACTGTGGCGTGACAGTAGATTGCTATTAAAAAGTGCAAGGACCAATAAAAACAGGCAATAAGGAAAGTGGTAAGTTTTACAGCTGGCTGCACAACAAACAGACTACTTCAGTTTTTCATTTAGACTAGCAAAAATACTCTTAATAATCCAGCATAGAATTCTCCAGCAGAGAATTCTACCAATATGAAGTTATTCCTTCAGTTTCTAGATAATTCTTGAACCTTCAGCTCAAACTCTCCATAACAGAGGTGACACGAGAGGGAAAGGCAAGCAGACCACGTTCTCTTTGGCATTCTATTCACGGTGTTTTGTGCCACCTTGCAGAGGCTGCCAGCAACCAGACAGACACAGCCTAAGGGTGGGCAGCTAGGTTCAGATCGAAGCAGGAACAAAATCACTCAATACAGCCACCCTGCAACAGTATTTAAGCTGCTTCCCCAGCCCGAGCCCAGACTCAGCACAAGTTACTGCACGTCAGTGGATCTGTCCTGCTCACACACAAGCTGCACGTGCCGCCAGCCAGCAGCAGCCCACATTCGATCAGCCCTCTTTCCCCAGGCACTCAGCAAACTCCAAGTAGGGCTCAGCACCACGCTCACCTCCTGGCCTGAATCAAAATGAAAGAAAACCAGGCTGTGCTGCAGCAGTCCGTGGGTGCACCACAAAAGGTGGGTGCTGTACGGCATCCTGTGGACAGACCCATGCTCCCATCCCAGCCCTCGCTGCCGTCAGCAACAAGAAGAGGCAACAGCACAGCAGCAGTGGCTGAAGCTTCCCCAGCACAACCAGCATCTTTCTTTCCCTGCTCCTCAGGGGAGACTGGAACCCGCTCATGTCAGAGGACAGCTCTGCCACTTGAGCAAAACCCAACTTTTGTAGCCACTGAGCGCAGCACAGACCGCAAAGCAAACTGCCGTGCCAAAGCTGGCTACCACAAAGAATGCATTAAAGAAACAATGAGCCATTCACCCATCGGACATGAAAAACAGAAACTGAAGCCACTGCAGAGCTCCTGGATTTCCCAACAGCAGTGCAGGAAGAAGTCACAAACTTTCCAGATGTGGATGAGTGGAATAGTGGATTCTGGCTCACAAAGCAGTCCAGAGGGCTCTTAGCTCTTTTCAAGATGATCTAGAATGTTTTTCTCAGTATATATATATATATTTTTTCTCTTTATCACCCAATCAGCTTTTTAAGGAAGAGACAAAATCCCTGACATCTCGAGGCAGCAGTGATCCTCAGTAAGCTATCAAACAGCAAAGCAGCTGGAGCTGTACCTAAAAGCACCAAGTCAAGCCTTAGAACCTCACTGGCTTAAGTGCTTTAGAAACAAAACAAAAGCTTATAATCCCAATGTAAAGTTAGCACTCATAGGCTTAAAACAAGTTACAAAAAAGGAAAGGAAGAACAAAGGGGGCTGCGGTAAAAGCACAAGCAATACAAAAACTAAGGCAGAACCTGACTTTATCACTGAGCTTGAAAGCTCAGGCTGATTTCTGAGGATCCTCTTCTACCATCGAGTCCCCAAAAGGGACAAAGGATGAAAAACAAGCAAAGCTTTCCTGCCAAAAATCCCAAAGGGCAGGAGGCAGAGCAGCCGGGCAGGCATTGTGCTGGGCCAGGCTCTGCCCACCTCATCCAGCTGAGCTGCTGCTCTGAGAGGCACTGCAGGAGCTCCCAGGCAGTGAGAGCACAGGGGTGAGACAGCAGCCTTGGTTCAGGGAAAGTTCACTAGGTTGTCTGGGTCGGGAGCTGATTAGAGGCAAGGAGAAAAAGCAAACAATAGAAACTTAGAGATTGGGAGGGGACAGAGAGGAGAAGGATGTTCTGTTCAACACAGAATGGAGAGATGGAGTGACTGCAACGAACCAGGTCATGGAAAGTGGAACAGAAAGAAAGAATCTGCCATAAACTAACAAACCCAGACAGGATGAAGGCCACAAAAACCCTCAAGATAAAACATACACAAATTACCACGTTTCTTTGGAAGGCCCACAGGAACACGTTTGTGTCAGAGTGGCACAGAAAAGACTGCAAGGAAAAACAGGCTGAACAAACACAGAGCAAATGTTTGGGAGTCCCAAAGGGCAGATGTGGTGATGGCACATGGAGGTGGCAGCTCAGGACCGCCGTCTGCACTCAGAGATGCTCGGGATGAAGATTTTAGTGCCATCTCCAAAAATGCACTTCCCTCAGTAGCTGTCTGGGGCGCAGGGTAAGGCCATCACACTCAGAGGAAAGCACTGCTGATGTTTATCAGCCCGAGCCTGGCTGCAGCAGCTGCAAACACCGCATCCTCAGCGCAGGGAGGTTTTACAAGCTTTGCTGGAAACACTCAGACACAGAGCTAATGAGCCCAGCACAAAAACCAATACAGAAGAGGCAAGTGACCTCTGAGGGGCTGGAGATGAAATGAATTAAAGCAATAAAGCAGATTTGCAGCTTCCAGTTGGTAACAATGGAACACGAGGGGGGTGGCGATCTGTGCCCTCTGTACCCCACTGTCCCCCCACGCAGCCCCGGGGGCTGCAACAGAACTCCTTCAAGTTAATTTATTTTTGGAATGAGCCAAAACGACAGGAATGCCGAGACTGAAAGTGCTGGATTGAGTTCAAAAGACATCGTTTCCACTGGGAAATTAATCTCTCACCATTTTGTATAATTAGACAAAGAAAATGAAAAACAATTTCAGAAAGAATTCCCAGAGGTAATACGTGAGGCGGAGGCGGGAGGAGAGGTGCTGTGTGTTGGGCAGGATGTGAGGCTGGGCGCTGGGGTTCGCCAGGAAAACACCTTGTTACATCTCCAGAGCAGCACTGGCAAATGAGCCCTGCTGCACTGAGCTGCTGCAAGGCATGGAGCATGGCCAAGGGGCTGCAATGGGGCTGTGATGGGGCAGGAGCTTCTGGAGCCCCCAGCCCACCTCCCACAGCTTACGTGGACACCACAAGCCATGGACAAACCCCGTGGGGTGGGATTCGGCTGTGGAGCTGCCTCACCACCCAGTACTGGTTGCTTCATTGCAAGCTGCTTCCACTCAACCAACCCAACCATTGCCACGGGTTGGCCCTGAGGAGGGTCCCAGCCCTGCCATGGTAGGGCCAGCACTGCACCACAGGTCCCTGGCACGGCCTCAGCCTGCAGGCAGCACAGGACCACATCCCTACAGACTGTGAGATGGTGGCCACGGTCACCATGGCAACACCAGGCCTGCAGGCACTGGAGGGCTCAGTAGGGCCAGAGGGGAAGGACCCCATTGCCTGGGGGAGCAAGCAACAAGAGGCTCTGCAGGTCTGCATCCACCCACACCTGGCTTATTGCACTTAAACACTGCCTGCTCCCAAAATTACTGCTTGTTTCAGGGGCAGCAACAGAGGAAGGACAACACAAGAGGGAAGCGGTTTTAGTTTTAGGCTGCACCAAGTTTTAGAGGAAAAACAGGGAAGTGATCACTGCCCCCACCCCGTGCAGCCTGCAGTGCCCTGCTCGAATGTCAGGGCAGCAGGAGCTGGCAGAGGACATCGGGGTCCCCCAGCACCCTCACACCACCAGGGCACAAGTGCAACGAGTGGGCTGGTCTCAGCTTGCCATCTAGTGGAGTGCAGCCGCACGGCATCCCCAGCACCTGCCCTGCTCCATTTTGTGCAGTCCCCTCGTCCATGGCACTGAGGGACACAAGGAGTGGGGAAGAGCCTGGTGTCACTGAGCCCATGACAGTGGGGCAAGGTGCATTGCCACCCAGCCACCAGCCTTGCTGGGGTGCCACCGCCACCACCAGGACACAGAGCGCCTGTAGGCTGCTGCAGAAAGGGAAATGGGTTCTTTGTGACCACAGCCGTGTGTCTGCTCACCCTGCATGGAGCATGACCACACAGCACCCTGTGATGCCTGGCAGCATCCAGCCCCATGAGACAAGGCTCCGGGTGCTCACGTGGGCACACAGCTCAGACATGCAGGCTTCACGAGCACCTTATCTCATTGGAATAATAAGCTACTGACATGGCATAAACTCCAAGTAATGACCTAAGTGTCTCTATTAAGAGCATTTTGTGGCTCTTGCCATCTAGTCTTTCATTAACCCAGAAGTATCCACTTCCGAACATTGCAGGTTCCCAGTGCTGACAAACAAACAGCATTGCAGCTCCAGCCAGGTCCAGTTCCTGGCTGGGAACATGAATGTGGTGTCCCAGCAGCCAGCAGAAAACCCAACACCACAGCTGTCACTTGACCTGTCCCCCACAGCCCAATGGCTTTACACAGCTTGGTGGCCCTGCAGCCCAGTGTCCTCACACAGAGCTGCCGAGGCTGCTGAACCTGGGTGTGGGGAGGATCCAAGGGGAGGCTTCAGGTCCCCAGTGAGGCAATGTTCTGCAACAGCATTCTAGAACAGAAGCAGAAACCTTATTCATTTCTGGGAGATGGAGCCCCATGGCACAAAGGTGAGGCCAGGTGAGGGCCAAGAGGAGCAGGGCCCTTCCAGAGCAATGGGTCCAACTGCTGGGTCACCCCAGAACAAAACCCACCAACCTCAGCAGTGCTGCCTTTCTACTCAGCTGCCTTTCTACTTCAGCCTCCCAAAGCCTGCCCAAAGTACAAGCCTTTGTACTTTCTTCCCACCTTTGCAAATCTGCAAAGAACTGAAGAGAAGAAAAGGGGAACAGAGAAGGAAAGGAGAAAGCAGTGCCGGTGTGCCCCCATTGCACTCCTCGCCTTCCTCATGAGAGCGGGAGGCCCAAGTGGGAACCAACTGTTCATCCCCAGTGATGCCCTCGGCTTTACAGTGCAAACAAAGCCAACTCCTTTCTGAAATGCTTGCTGTATTTTTATAGACTTGCACTGCTTCAAAGAACAAAAAAGAAAAGCAAAACAAAACAAATTGAGCAAAAGGCAGCGTGATGTGAGTGCCAGAACAGCGCTGCTCAGCTCTCATCCCAATCTTATTCCCTCTGACAGGGTCACGGGATGTTGCATTTCCATTTAACACTAACTTCTCCATCACAAATGAAGGCTGCAGACAACGTACCGACACAGCTCCATCAGGATGCGATTCGACACGTTTCATACCCTTAATCCTCTGCTAAGTTTGTTTGCCCGAAGAAATGTTTTTGAGACCCAGAAGCTTCCAAAACCACTACCCCCATTCCACCGGCACTGATGTGAGAATGATTTCTAAGATTACAGACCTGCTTGCAAGGTAACAGCAGGAACCGCTGACACCGTCATCTCTCTTGGCTGGCACGCCCGCTGCACTTGGCAAGCGAAGCCATAACCTTACTAAAATGCTTATCTTGTTCAGTTCTTTGACAGAAAGCAAACAGCCTAATTTGCGTCTCTCTTAATCCTACAGCCTAGCACAGCCACCGCTATGAGCCAGCACAGCTTTATTTCTGACTCAGTCCCCAGTCAGCTTCCAGAATCACCCCATCCTCCAGCACAGGCACTCACAGACTGCATCACCAGAGGGAAAACAACACAGAAAACACCCTGAGCACCTTAACAAACATGAACACAGTTGCTCTGTTACACAGTTAGCATTTTCTCCTACTTCCAGCCTCTGTAACATAGAAGAAAACCCAAAATCAGCACAGGGGTTTTACCCAAATTAATAGCAAGTGGTAAGAGTTAACAGACTGATGATAGCAATCTGGAGACGGCTTTGACTCTGAGATATATAATAAATCTTCGCAAGTTGCAACAAACGTCTTTAGCTAACGTAGCCCACGTTCTATGTTTAGATCTTCCTACAATGCGATCCAACATTTGGTTTTAGTTTTTTAATTACAATTAAGAAACAAACTCTGCTGCACTTTAATCTCTCCTTAGCTTAAATTTGCACACAGAATTACCATCCCCACCACGTCCATCTTTCCCACACTCAGTATTCAAACCAAAGGAAAATCAGACATTCTTTCCAGGAGGGTATTCTCTTTGTTATAAAATCACAGTCAAAGCAGAGAATAGATACTTCTAAGATTCCGCACATTAAACCCTTGTTTCTCCCTCAAGGAAATCTCTGCAGTGGAGGTAACATCCCACACCATTACGATGCAAGGCAAGAATTCAGAATCCAAACAAAACAGATCAAGAAATCCACTTGACAGATCGAAGAGGATAACTGAGGACAAGGAGCTACCCTGTCAACACAGAGAAAAATGCTTCTTGGACCCATTTCCATCCAGGCTTCGTTCCCATGGCTCCCACACCACACCTGGAAGACCAGGTTTAAGCGCCCATAGCACTTCAGCACCAGAAGGTATTGCATCAATGAGAAGCAACAATCCTTGACATGCTGGATGAGCCAGCTACCCAAAGCTGATGGGCATGATAGGGAAGAACAGAAATCCACAGGCGGCTGCATGAAGACCTGTGGGTTTTCTGAATGAGTTCATGTAATCAGAATCTGGAACAGGCTAATCCAGGCAGCCCTGCATCTGTTACTTCACAGAACCTTTCGCATGCGTAGCACTTCACAAACACTCAAAACCTTTGGCTACACCTCTGCAACCCTATCCTGCCACACTGGCTGACTACTGCGCCAAATCCTGATAACATCAGCAGGTCAAAATGCAGCTGGATGATTGTATTCCTGCAGCCCCAGTTGCAGGTGACTGGGTTTCACGTCCCATCACCTACATCTCTCAGTGCAGGTGAGGCAGAGGGAAGGAGGCGAGCAGGCTGAAAGAGAACAAGGTTTGATTCAAATCATGAGCAGGAACACACATTTCAGTGGCAAAGAAATAGAAAATATTATCCTGCATCTGGGTGTCACACAGTCCCAACACAGGAGTTCATTTTAGAAGGAACGAGACAGCCTGCATGCTGGAGCTGGTGAGGTTGGTGTACCTCACACAGGAGGGCCCTCCAACCACAGCTGCCCCACGATAGAGACACTCAGCTCAAGAGTCAAAGGTAGAGGAGCACACCAAGCAAGGCTGATGATAGAAAAAGAAAGCAGCAGTTGTCCTGGGTAGGCAAAGCATGCTCATTTCTGCCCTCTGTGCTTGCATCTCCCACAATTCCTCTTCTTGCAAATGATGTGTCTGCAGATGTAAATGTGCATTTCTGTCCCAGAAGTATACTGTGACTCAAGGGAGTGGCAGAAAGGTGTGATCACCATCAGCAGTAGGTCCAAGCTACACAGCACACACCTGTTGTGGGCTTCATTTGGCTTGGAGAAGGGGTTTATTCAGCAATGTGGGGACCTGAGAGCAGCCCTCACACCAGCAAGGCATCACAAAGGCAGAGCCAGGCTCAGAGCTGAGCATGGCAGGATGCTAGAACTGAAGATGTTCAAACTGGGCACAGGAGAAACTCTCCTACTGAGGGTGGCCAAGCAGCAGAGCTGAAGACCTGAAGGGCAGTAAGTGCCTCCTCAGGTGATTTCAGTAATCTGCTTGGAGCGGAAGGCTGGACCATAAATCTCCCAAAGTCCCATCACACCTGAACTGCCAAGTGAATCCCCAATTCCAGGCTGCAGCCCAGTTGTAATCCTGAATGAAATGCTTCATCTGAGATACAGCACAGCACCTCAGACACACAGCCATCCAGGTGTATGAATCACTGCAGGTGTTTCAAAAGCAAGCTGCTTGACTACACCCAGCACGTGCCTTCCAGCACTCACTGCTCAGCCCCTTGTGTATCCACGTGGCCTTAATGAATGCTCCTTCTGACAAACAAGGGCCTTTCCACAGATTGCAAGGACAAGACTCTGCTCATACCAGCACCAGCCTGAGGCCACAAGGCTGTGCTGGACCAGGACACCCTGATCCCCACGTAGACCCAACTCCAGCTGCCAGATCCCAGCTCCAGCCCAGAAGCAGACATCTACTCTGAAAACACACACGGATGGTCCTGCAGGGCTCCAGCTGCCTGCTAAGTTTATTTTCACATCCTGCACACTCCAAACCATGCTAAGGCCCTTATTGTGCTGCACCTGGCACCCACGGGCTGCTCTGCACTGCCACTGCTGGATGGGACCATTGACACAGAGCCCACTGCAGCGCTCATCCAGGGCAGCCCAATCAGAACAGAGCAAAGCTCAGGAAACTCAGCATTAAAGTCTCCATACATGATCAAAATAAAAACTCAGCTTTCTGAAAAGCCTCCACAATCCCTCCCCGCAGCAAGGCAGCCCGTGCAGCTTTGGCACGGCAGAAGCGAGCACTGCAACAAGGAGAACACCACTGAGTACTGGGAACAGGCTGCACTCCTCCACTCACACAAGATCTGCAGCTCTCCGTAAGACCCAGAAACAGTTGCCAGACAAGTTGCAGGACTCCGAAATCTACAGCGTATTTTTTTTTTCCTATTGCTCTTTTTGCCATGTTTTCCTTTCAGCACAGCACAGCAGCGTGTTTGTGCTGGCCAAGCCTACCCTCCTCCCTTCCACCACTCCTTCGAGCAATTCAAGCACAGGAGATACAGTATTACTCAAATATTTAACCAAAGGATTAAACTATTCTCTTGGCAGGGGTGTGCTCTGCCCACGATGCAGCTCCCGCACTGGCTGGCAGGCGCTGCATGGCTGTCTGCTTTGTGGCCAGGGAGCTGCCCCAGGCTACAAAGAGCTCTCCATGTTCTTCTCCAATGCTTTTGCACCCATGTTTCTGCTCACCGGCTCCCGGCCATCCATTGCTTCCATCCAAAGCCTTCGGTCCTCCTCTGAAAGTGCCTGCATGGTGATCACGCCAGGCCTGCAGAGAGAAAGGGGATACCATAAATAAACCGCAGGTTAGAAAACAAGGAGGACGCAGATTAAGTTCTTGTGAAAGACAGAGAAAGACAGACGACGACCTTCCTCTTCACCAAGCCCCAGCAAGATGTGGCTGATACCAGCCTAACCACTCTGGGAAGTCCCTGCAGGTCCCAGCCAGGACCAAAAAGGAGCAGAAGGCATCTCCAATAATCAGCACACATTTGCAGTGGTTTTGCAGTATGACAGGCACTCTGTGACGCTGCACCCCAGACAGTTCACCTGCCTTTGGGCTAAGTGCAGCCACGTAATGGACAAGGAAGGCAGCTGAGCAGGCAGGATGTCCCTGTGTCCCTGCACCCCATGTCCCACCACCTCAAGGACCAGCTCACGGAGGGACTTTCTGCCGCATCAGGAATTCCAACACTTTTGTCCCAAAACGCTCACATCAGTGTGACCGTGCCGTGTCCCTGTCCCCTGCCCTTACCCACACAACAGCCCCCAAGCTACACGCTAAAACCAACTCCATGATTGCTTATTTATTTTAATGAGAAGGGGAAAGAACAGGCCTAAATGCCGGCATGCAAAGCAGGGGGGGGGGTCTGGGAACAAAACCAGCCTGGCGCTCGCCTCAGGGCCAGCACCACCTCCGCCACTTCCAAGCAACCTTGCTCTGCCCTTCCCGCTCCGGGAGCTAATGCTCAATTATCTCGCTGTGTCACCAAGGTCGTGACAGGCAGCACAGCAAAGCACTCCCCAGCTCCTGGTGCAGCACGCCGTGGAGCACAGGCTGCCCCTCGGACTCAAGGACCGGCAGGGGCTCAGTGACACAGCTGAGGTGGCAAACCCAATGAGTTTTCTGTTCTGTTCCGTCAGCCTGGTCTCTCTGTTTCATTCCAGGCTATTTTCAGATGCATTAGCACAGTGCAGCTGCTATTTCTGCAGGAGGAGAGCGGGCAGAAGCCCTGGCAACAGGGAAGGCGCAGGCATGGATCCAGCATGAGCAGGAGCTGCTGTCAGAACTGTCTGCAGCAATGCCTGGGGGCTTTAGGGTTCATTCTCAAAAAGTATTGCAGCAGAGAGCGCGTAATGCTGCAGCTCCCAACCCAGCAGAACACAGCTGCCCCAGCCCTGTAGCAGGAAACACACAGGGCTGAGGCAGAGAGCCACAGGATTTGCCTGCTTTAGGACCACTAAAACCCCACGCGGCCTCAGAAGAGGCTCACTGCTAACTCGTGCTTTCCGAAAGCAATCCAGCGGGGGAGAGAGAGCTGCAGCACCACTGCGCAAAAGCTGTTCGGTTCTTGGTAGGAGCTGATCCTCTGTCAGAGATGACAGTGTGAACAGGGATGCTCAGTTCCTATTGCTCTGTGGTACCTACAGGCAGGGAACAAAGCAACAGCCCCCTGCCAGCCAACCCCAGGGTTCACTGGTGGCACGCGCAAGGCAGCTCAGCACAGGTTCGCAGCAGCGTGTTCAGGCTTGCGACAAACCCAGGTCCAAGTAAATCAGATATAATGTATTTGATCTCCACTAATCCCATTGGTGAGTCAGTCAATACTCACCAGCTTAGTGGTTTGGAAGTTTACTCGTTTCGAAGGGAAGAGGAAACCACTTAACCATCACCCCATTTGAGAGAGAAAACGCTCAACATCCAGCACTGAATGCTGTCAGCGCAGGGAACAAAGCTCAGTGCTGAGCAGAAAACGTCGTCTGGGGGAGAGAGGGGCAGCAGGAGAGGGGCAGAGGGGCTGGTGATGGGCTGGGGGCAGCTCCCTCCCACTGGGCTGGTGGGGGAGCTTCAGCAGCCCAGGGAGGGCAAAGGAAATACAGAGATCTCTGTCTCCAGTGAGACATTAACACAAACACACTGAAACTGTTCACTCGAGTAAACCTGACACTGGCCCTTAAGAGAACTGACAAGGGCCCTGAAAGACAAAGCGGGTATCTCCCGTGCCAGGTTCCCCTGCGCACAGGACAGAAGTGATAATGTGAAAATGTTTGTTCTGCCTTTCAGCGATAACAACTCTTTGGGCTTCACTTCAAAGCAAGACTTACCAGCGTGCAGGGAGGGGCTGCAAACCAGAATTAAAAATCCATTTACATTGCAAACAGCTCTGCGTTTCCTCCCACAGTGCTCATTTGCCAGAGCATCCATTGCACCACTTTCCCGAGCACAACCGTCTTCCTGGCTGTGATGCATTCTAAATGCACCCCACACATTATGCCTCATCCATTATTTATTTGGACCATGCCCACGGGGTGCCACGCACTCAGGTGGGAATGGCTGGGCCAGATCCCACCCACCCCAGCAGCACAAAGCTGTCCTCAGCCCCACATCTACAGCCAGCCCCACGGTCAGGGCTTTCCCCAAAGACCAACCGCTGCCAGAAGTGTGCATGCCAGATTGTGGGTATCTCAGCTATCCAGTGTAGAGCCTGAGGCAGGGAAGGGCCTCCTCTGGCTTCCTCTCCTAGAAGATAAACACAACATGCCCATCTCTGTTCCCTCACCTAACACACAAACATCTGTGGCCCTGATGTGCCACACACAGCAGAGGACCCCCCTGTGCCCAGCGGCACTGCTCACCCCAGCAGCAAGAGAGAAAACATCAGCACTGACTTCTGTGGCCCAAAGATAACAAACCTGCCACCCCAGTGCTTGGGGCCGCAGCAGGCATCAGCACCAAAAGCATTTTGCTTTGCAGTGGGGAAATGCTGCAATCGGAAGGAAAGTTTCTGGACTGAAAAGAGGCAGGAACACAAGCCCAGAGTAGAACATGGCAAACACTTTGCAAGAAAGTAAATTTTCGATATGCTACAATCTAAAAACTACTTTTTTCCCCGTATGAGACCACACAGGAAATTTGAATTTTCTCAATATCTCCGCTTTTGTGAAAAACAGCCTGGCTTTACAGAGCTATGACTAAGCGTGCAGAGAAAATGAGAAAGTCCCCTAGCTGCTTCTCCTTCCAGAAAAACAAACAAATAATGAAAGCAACAGAAATAGATAAGAACTCTCAACTCCTGCAACAGCTTATCACATCGAGACAATCTAAACTGACGAACGAGAAAGCCGAAGGATGGATTAATAACAGGGCTGGAGGGCCAGGAAGCTTCCAGCCCCGCTATGAGTGGAGAAGCATGGGGTGATATGGAAGGGAATGAGGAAGGCAGGGAATATGGGGACCCCCAGTTCAGGTCCCATTGCTCATTACAAGGCAAACTGTCCCCTTTGATGCTGGCTGCAGTTGCAGAGGGCAGCTCGCCATGCAGGCTGGGCTGTGCAGCTCCAGGAGCTCCCTGCAAACTACTTTGTCTGAAAGGCCACTGGAAATGTGACACCAGTCAGGGAACGCACACGGTCGCATGGCACCGAAAGCAGCCGGTGAGTGAAGGGCACACAGCCCACAACCAACCCGCAATGCCAGCTCCGGGGCACAGCGGGACCAGCAGAGTTCCTGCCCCCATCAGTCACTAAGAGCCCAAAGTCCCACACACTGAATACCTCCTATTCCCATAAGTGCCAATTGGTATTAGGGGCACTTAGCTTCTGGCCCAGAGAAACCACCTAGACTGCCCTAAATTTCAAAGCCTTTGTCATCAGCCAGACGAGGAGGCTTATTTGGTAAGACATTGGCTGTCATCCCTGCTTACCTTGTTTATAAAACTGCCTTAATGCACAAAGGCTCCAAATTAGCTTAATTTGAAAAGGGCATTACCAGCAAACCACACTATCCCTTGCAAGAGGGAATATTTCAGACAGATGCTGGAATCCCATTCTGGGGCCTGTTGTGGTATAACAGTATTTAGTGCCTCTGAACTAAGAGCTACAATGCTCCTAACTGCCCCAGCACTACTGGCAAAGGCAGGGTTGGGGAGCTCTTAGTCTCTCCCACAGATACCTCTATCACAGGTTTTCAGCCTTCAATAGTGGAAACTTTGGACTCCCTGTCAGACAATAGGAAAAGGAAGCAATGCTGTAACAACAGGCCAGTCTCAAGTCGTTCAGTTCAGGGGCGTCAAATCACCTTTGGAGGAGAAAATAACCACATCCTCCCCAACACACAACAGCTTCTCTGGGCATTAATTAAAGCAGCCCGAGTCCCCAGCCTTGCTGCATGCTCACCCCCAGCATACCAGGAGCCCAGGTCTGTGCTGCTGTGTTGAAGGAAACGCAGCCAAGGCTGCCACCTCCAGGCTGCAGGGCTCTGCTGAGCCACAGCTTGCTCACCCTCAGAGCCCTTGAAGCACCTCCCCAAACTGGGATCAACCGAGTTTGAAAAGCTACTAAAAAGTCATGGCAGTGGGAGATAAAAATACTTCATTGAAGTGTGAAATGCGGTCGGGCGCTTACAGGCGTGCATGGCTGTGTGTGCTGGATTTGGCACACTGGCCTCAGCCCCACAGGCAGGTGCAGCACAGCCCCCAGCAGCACACAGCAGTGTCACCCTGACCCACAGCACAGCTCACTCAGCCACAACAAAGCAACTATAAGCCGCTCTGAGCCCAGCCGGCTTAGCATCAATTAAACACACCCTATGGAGAGACTGGGCTGGGCACGGACTCACATTGTCCCCATGGTGTGTAAGTTGCATACAAAACAGAATGAGGGAAAACTGCTCACAGTCAAAACACAGCACATATGTGACACAGAGGAGCATCCTGGGGATCTGCTTGCCTTAATCACATCCAGACTTCCTGCATGGGGCTGAAGAACAAGACAGCAAGTTTCTAACTTGACAATAAAAAAAACAACAACAAAAAAACACAAAACAAAAGGCCCAAATACCAAAACCCAACCAGCCCACGGCGACAGTCCACAGCACAAACCATGCTGCAAAGCGGGCACGGATGGTGCTGCAGCAGCCTTAGTGAGAGCCATGCCATCACTGGGCTCTGCAGGCCTGTGTGAGGAGCGGGGCTGCAGCCTTGCCCATCTCCAGGTCCTGGTGCCATAATGACCCCCCCCCACCAGCACAAACGATGTGCTCAGTGCCCCACAGCACCCATCTGTCCCAAGCAGCACCCATGTCTGACAGCTTGGCAGGGCAGCACCCACATGCTGCTGAGCCCCCGCAGTCCTGGGCTGGCACGAAAACCATTCCTCGACACGCTGCTTCCCATGGGAGGCCAACAGGGAGTGCCAGCCAGGAGTGGGGGATCTCCAGCAAAGCCCACAGCCACACCTCAGTCCTGGAGGCACAGCTTCAGAGTGGGGCAGAGATAGGGTGGGCACTGCAGCAAAAAGTTCTGCCTCCTCTTCCTCTCAGCTCACCCTTTCAGGAGGTGCTGGTACTGAGGAGAACTCGTGACAAATTCTGATACCAAAAACACGCAGAGCTGCCTGTCTGCTGGGGAAAAAAGCAGCCCGTCAGTTCATGCTTTCTGCTCTCACAGCCCTCTCAGGCAGGGAATCGGGAACGTGGATGTGAAATGAGCAATTTCTCAGGTTTCCCCGCCTTGCTGCTCCCCTGCCATTATTTACATTTAGCAGGCATATTTCTGGAGCAGCTCTTGATCCCGTGCCCAGCAGGCTGCAAACATCAAGGGGAGGTTCGGCTGGCTCTGAACGCACTACAGAAGAAAGCTATTGTGGCGGCTGGCTTCTCCTCCTCCCGGGTTTATTTTGATTTTCACATTTAAAAAAAAACAAAAAAAAACCCACACAGAACACTTCCCTCAGGGCACAGCAGGAAAATGCCATCGTCAGCAGAAATCCTGCAGCTTTCTGGAGGAAAGCAGAGCCACGGAGAGCGAGCGGCAGCCACAGGGCCGTCCCAACCCCATCCCCTCCTCAATGCCCCCACCACGAAGGGCTGGGCAGGGACGGATGAATCAGATGGATGCCCCGGGAACACAGCCAGCACCAGCAGCACCTTGGGTTTTGCTGAGCTTGAGTTTTATAGAGGAGACCTCCTTGTAAATACACCACAGCCAGCAAAGGGCTTTTTGTAAAGCATGTAAACTTCCTGCAGTGAGGAAGACACGAGGCAGTGACCAGCAAAGGCTGCTCAGAATAGCAGCTCAGCCAGGTTTCCGAGTTCAACACAGTGACAGGCTCTCACTGCTAGGTGCTACAGATTGAATCCACACGTACGTCTAGTTCAGCTGCTCAGAGGAAAATCAGGCCAGGAAACATTTTATAACTTCAGGAAAAAAGGCATGAATTCTGAGTGCCCAGAGCTGCAAACTGGATTTCCACCATTGACATCTACAGCAGTGCAGCACTAGGCTGTCCACAGCACAAGAGCTGAAGCACATAATCCATGCAGGAAAGAGGAATCCCATCCCTGCCAAAACACATGCAAGTAACTTTGCCGTGCTTGTGACCATTTACTTTACATGCCCAGAGTCTGCAAAAATGCTACAACACCATTAAGTTCTGAGAGACTAAAGTAAACTCGGCACCTTGTAAAATGAAGCACTGACTCAACATCCTGCAAGCACCTGGCTAGGAACAGCAAGGGAAGCATGTTCCCATGGACTAACACTTCCCAGCCACAGACGGTGTGACCGGAGCAGAAGGCAAACACCAAATCCACCCGAGCAGCAGCCAGAGAAGCTGCCTGCCTCAGCGCTCACCGATCCACGGCTTCCACATCAAAGCAGAACCTCTTCTCAATGGAATCGGTTTTCCGCCGTGTGCAAGATTTCAGAGTAACAGCTTCATCTTCTCCCTGAGAAGAGACAAAAATCACAGATAAGGCGGAGAACGATCCATCCACACGTGCCTACCCTCAGGCCCCAACCACGCTGTTTGACAACATCAGCCACTCGTCACCTGCTAGAAAGCCATTATCAAATATCCAGAGGTCAGGCCAAAACAAGAAACCATCCTTTCTGAATGCAGACAATTACATTCGCACACTGAGTATCATACAGCCCATGTTTCAAGCAGGCAGGAAGTGCTGGACCACAATTTTTGGGCAAAGCTTTATTTTCCATTGCTGAACAATGCATCATAACCTTGGCTGTCAGTTTTCACTCCGGCACTGGCTGCGTATTTGGCAGCATTCTCCACACAACAACTCTTAACAGGAGTAAATATGCCCTAAAATGTTTATTATTTGACAAAGCAATGACAAAAGCATTCCCCCATCCAGGCATCTGCATCCAAGCTGTACTGGATTTCCCCGTGACAAGCAGAGGTCAGGCAGGATCCGTGCGCACTGCTGTCCTCTGCTGGAGGAAAGCCCTGCCCAGGCTGCCGGCACACACAATTCTCCTGCAGTCTTTAAAATCCCCCAATGACTCAACAGAAGACAAATTCTGAGCGAGTTCCTGGAGGCGGCCACTTTTCTGTGCGCTCTGTGCTGTTCCAGCTGACACCTTGGCTGACCACCCTGTTCCCTGACATCATCATTTTCCAGGAAACCTATTTAGGGCCACAGCAGGAACCCAGGAAGACAGATCTGAATGGTCTCTGCAGGGCTGCTCCTGGGGGGCTACCTGCACCCCTGTATCTCACCAGCCTGGCTCAACACTCCCCTCCGTATTCAGGCACTGCTCTGCTTTGGATGCCAGCTGCTCGAGAGAGCTCGAGAGACCAAGATCAGGCAGAGCCTCTTTATGTTGCACCAACAGTGCACGAGTTGGCATTAACAGACTGCAGGGTGCCCAGTACACTGACAAGATGCTCAGCACACAGCACATCCCACATGGTCAGGACAACCTGAGCAGAACCAGCATGCAGCTGCACCAGCTTCAATCTGTAAAGCTTTCTCCTTTCACAAACAGAAATAAAGGACAGATCTAAAACAATAGGAAAAAGGCCAGTCTTTAACTCCTGCAAACTTGTCCTTACAAATAGCTGTGCGCAGACACCAGAATAGAGAGCTGGAGCACAAAACAGAGCTGAGCCTGAGGGGCTCCAGCCATTCGGGAAACCAGCACTGCTGCCAGGGCAGCTGACAGCTTCCAAACATCTGCTGAAGTTGTTTTTTTGAGCAAGGCGCAGAGTTCATTCCCCACGTGGCACTCGCTCAGCCTGGGCTGAAGGTGAGCCACCTGCTGGTGTCGGTGTCACACTGCTGAGGTTGGCTCAACCTGAGCAGCCTGTGGCTCTGCTCACAGCCCTCCAGCCCTGCAGTGACACTCACCCCTTTCCCTCCAGATTTCTGGTCAAACGGCACCATCGTTATCCGCTTGGACTCCCGCTGGTACGTGCAGTAATGCTTCACCCAGGAGGTCCCAAAGTGACCTGCAAAGAGAATGCAGGTTTTATGCCAAGAGCCAGTAGAGTTTCAGTGCACACCCGTTATTAAGCTGTAAGTGTAACCATCATTTAACACCGCACACTTCTCTACCCACGATTCCTATTGTCCTTCACAGGTGGCATAAGCACTGATACCCCTTTCCATTCAGGGGAAAGAGGAAGCAGACTCCTGCCAAGCCCAGCCGCAGGGTCAGTGCCCTCCCACACTCTGCATTCTGACAAGTTTGGCTTCGTGTCCCACATCCCCACAAACAGTGTCCCCCAGCACCCACGTCCTGCATTGCCCTGAGCACATACGTTTCTCCTGGACATAGAGATATCCCTCCATGGTATAAGGACTGATGTTTTTGTGCTCATGAGGATTCTCTTTCATCTTCTTCATCAGCGATTCAACCTCTGACCTCGTTCCTTCAAAGCGATTCCTCGTCTGCAAATTGAAACAGGAACACACCCTGTAGCACCCACGGGAAGGCAGAGAGAGACACTGTGCAGAGGAGCTGCCACTCAGACTGTGCGTGTGGCACAGTGTTATTTATAACAAAGGATTTGCTTCTATTACACTGCCAAGCCCTTTGCTTGAGGGCACACGGGAAAAAAGAGAGAATCCACCTCAACTGAAACCTACCAAAGTGTGTGCACGTTTTCTCTGGTGGACAGGCACACAGCAATGGCAACACAAACACTTACATTCTGGATGCTGATGGTCAGCTCTGTCTTGAAGTCGCTGAAGTCCTTTGCAAGCTCATAGCCGTGGTGGTAGAAGGTGAAAAGCCCTTGCAGAAAGGCCAGCAGCTGCATCGGAGCAAAACGAATCAAGACTGTCAGTACGGCTCTCTCTTCCAGCCCAGTCAGTCCTTCTGCTTCAATCAACCCCAGTGACCCCGCTGATACACAAATCCCCCCCCGCTGCCCACTGTGCCCCTCTGCACCGCATCACTCTGATGCTGCTCTGGGAGCTGAGATGTGCACCAAGGCAGGCAGCCGCAGCCTGGTCATGCTTCCCTGGACTTGGAGTTATCCTTCACTCAGAAGGAATGACTCCCTGCAAACAGCAGAGGTCGTTTTGAATCTACCATGAATTTTTCACAGGTAGACAATAATAGGTCAAAGGAGAATGGTTTTAAACGACACCAAGGGAGATTCAGATCAGACGTCAGGGGAACGTTCTTTACAGAGAGAGTAGTGAGGTGCTGGCACAAGTGGCCCAGAGAGGCTGTGGATGCCCCAACCCGGGAGGTCAGCAAGGTCAGGTTGGATGCAGCCCTGATCCAGTACTTATCTATTGGCTGGCAGCCCTGCTTGTGGCAGGGGGATTGGAACCTGACAATCCTTAGGGTCTCTTCCAACCCAAGACATCCTATGATTCCTAGAGGAGCAGTAGAGGACCTAGCACTGAGCAAAAGGCAGGTCCTAGAAAACACATTCTTTTCTTTCTTCTGCACTCTTTTCCCCTGTGAAAGTTACAGTCTCTTTACATTCTGGCTTTTTTCCCCCACTTGAGCCCATTCCTCTTGCAGCTGCCAGCAGGCCACACAGCCCAGTCCATCACAATAGAGATGCCCACAATATGTACAAAGAAATGTTTTCTATGTGGAGGGCTGAGCCCCATACCAAGGGCTTGCCCAAAGCACATCTCCTGCCCCTGCCCCAGACCAGCCCTACAGGCAACAGGTAGGCAGGGACACCCAGCATCAGCCCTCACACATCCCTCAGGAATGCAGTTTTGTGGGATGAAAAGGTTGGGTGTTCACTTACGGGCTCCACAAACTCAAACATCTTCCTCTCCTGGACCTCTTGCACCTTGAAGACGTACTCCAGGGAGACCTCATAGAAATGCTGCCGAACCAGGTCCACCTGGCTGTCTGCCTGCAGGCACCAGGAGATGAAAGAGGAAACACGAGGTCAGTGTGGCCGGGAGCAGCCAGCCCTATGGCACAGCAGGGGCTGACGGGAGTGCATCCATGTGGGACGCTAACTCAGCTTCAGACACCAGGCTGTGGCTGGACAGATGGCACAGTGATTAAATAGAAACCTGATTCACACGAACGGGCTCCTTCTTCAGCTGAAAAAAAGTGTTTTTGGTGACTCACATTCACACCTCCTTGACAGCTGGGTAGAAGAGCACGAATTAGAAGTGAGAGAAATGAGAAGTTGCCGCATACTTGACAATGAAAGGCAATTCTGCACTTTATGGAAAGCAGTGCAACGAGAGGCTGCCAGCAGCACCGCAGGCTCCGGGCAGCGACACACGTGTCCCACCATGCCACCAGTGAGGGCTGCTCCTGTGCTGGGCCAGGGGACAGCACACACCCTCTGCTTGGAAGAGAAAGCACAAGGGAGCAGAAATGGGGATGTTTCCCAACAGAAGGGCCTCACTGTGTGTCTGGCACAGAGCCGCTGCACTGACAGCAGGGTGAGGAACACAAGCATCCCCTGTCTCCTTCCCCAGCTCACTCCTGATTTTCCATGGGACGCAGCCATGGAATGGAACGTTTTCCCCAGGACCTGCCTGCAGCTCTAGTGCCAGCTGTCCGTGGCACAGAGGCTGAGGTATTCAGCAAACCGAGCACTAAATACGATGCAACAAAAGAACTCTAACAGGAGTTAGATGGCAAATTAGACCCAGGGTGTTATTTAATTGGTCAGCAGCCAAAGCAGCAGAAAATTCCCATGGTTTCCTTCTCCTCTTGCTTTGCTGCAGCTGTCACACATGTGGCCACCATCACCTTCCAGATGTGGACAGCAGGACAAGATTAGGAAACATAAAACACCAAACAGCCCTGACACAAACCCTCCTCTCTGGCTGCCTGGGTGCCTAAGAGGGCTTCGGGCTGCTAAGAAACGGCTGGTGTTGGTTTTCCTGAAGTGTTACCATCTCATCAGCAGCCTTCCTGTGCACATCTGTCACGACTGCTCCTTGTAATGTCTCAGGGGAGAAAGATCCCAACTCCTGAACCCAGGAGCAGCAGCAGCTGGTTCCAGCTTTTGTAGCAGAAGTCCAAGTGTGTGGTGGAAGATGCCAGCAGATGGCACCAGCAGCCAGCACTGCTAAACACACCGGCAGCCCGTGTTGCACAGCACAGCGCATGCAGCCAGCACCCTGCACCGCACAGCACCACACACAGCATCTGTATGGTACAGCACACCAACAGCCCACACTTAGCTGCCCTGGCTCCTGTATTGCTCCCATACCCCGGGCAGGACATGACATCACAGCTCTGTAAAACACTGCTGCAGTGTGGCACTTGTGGCACCTTCTCCAGAAAGAAATCCTTCCACTCCAGTCTCTCACCATAGAATTTTAAACACGAAACAGAACACGGGTTTAAAAGGTTACTGAAGAGCCACAAGAGTGGAGCTCTGCACTTGCTGGGATGTAGGGATGCTGCCACGAAGCAAAGTGCTCACAGACCCAGAATATCCCTGCCAGGACAGCCAGGCATGTCAGCCCAGATGCAGACCCCTCTCCAGTCCTGAACTGGTGGAAGATGACTCTGTGCCACAGCCATACCAACCTGCTCTCTTGAGACAGACAGGCTCCACACACAGCTGACAGGGCCACCAACAGCTGAGCTGCCCTGGTGCAGAGATCACCACTGTGCCCACCGACCCCCCCGTGACACACCAGCACTGCCCAGAAGCGCAGGGCCCGCCCCAGCCCTGGGCAGCTCAGGAATTCCAGACATGGAAGAAGCGATTGCAAACGCAGAGTGCTCATCCAGTAAGAGCATTTGGCACAGCAGCAAACTACGTCCCAAGTAACAGGCTCTTAAAGCAGTTTAGAAGCACTAAGCCTGATCACTCTTCCCACGAAGCTCAAAGCCAGCACAGCCACTTCCAGAGAAGGAGAATAAAGACATACATGATTTGTTATGGCACACGGGAAGCCTGCAGCAGAACCAGTTCCCTACTGCTACACTCTTTAATTACAAGCTCTCTATCCTTTTTGATTGCTATCCATTTTGAGATCTCTCTGACTTACTCACCAAAACAGTTCTGTCCCCTTTGATTAAAGGAAGAAGGAAAATCCTGCCACTCACAGCCAGCACGGGAAAAAAGTAGCTTATAGCCAAGAAAACCAATGCTAGAAGATGCAGAAAATGTTCAAAAAGCTCAACACAGTTACTGCCAGACACTGAAAACTCGAGGCTGCTCTCACCTCCTGGAGCTGGGACTCCTTCTTCTTGGAAGACAAGTTTAAGTGCTTCTCTAGGACACCACAGTACTTCTCAGTCTCCTTGTCGTATTTCTTTTTGGCATCCTGCAGAACAGAACAAACAGTGTGAGCCTGGATCCAGCAGCACCACAACAGCCGAGGAGACCCAGTGGCATGCTGAGGACACTGCCCACAGGACACACGTGGGAGCACAGGCAGCAGCCCCCAGCCCAGCACTCAGGCAGCTTCCTGCCCTTAACTCTGTGCTCAGAGATGCCCGCACAAGGCCACGCAGCTGGCTTTGTTTAAAGTTTGTTCCAAAAACTGATAGCAGCCCTAAAGCCACACCCAGAGCAGACACGCTTTGAAGAGCCCAAGTTGGACAGTGAAAGGAGGCTGCAGCAAGGAGCAGCTCCCTCATCTGCTTCTCATTACCCGGCCGTGCACAGCTCCAAGGCACTGCCACCCCACACAGCTGCAGGCAGGGATGGGACACTGGCAGCCACAAGGTGCTGCAGAGGGACAGAGGGACCAGCAGCAGCTCCCACCCCACAGCCCAGTGTGGAGCAGGACAGCAGTCCTTTGCAATGTGCAGAGCTCTCAGCTCTCACAGCCAGCCAGCACACTGTGACCCAAAACACACCAGCACCAGGGCACAGAGGGAACAGCTGGGCTGACTTGTGAGCTAAAAGCAGCATCACACAGAGCTGCACTCCCAGGTTGCCCATCCAGGGGACATTCAGCCAGAGCCTCAAAGGCAGCGAGTCCCTGTCCCCGTGTACCGACAGAACCCAGCACATCAATAGCTGGTTCTTCTGCAGGATCCCCCTGGAGGTTTTTCTCCTCCAGCTGCACAAGTCAAACCAGAGCAACCTTGGGACAGAGCACACCACTGCAATGCAAACAGCCCGGCTCGCTGGCACGTGCTCCTTGCTGGCAGCAGCAGGTTGTTATAACAACAGGAGCTGCGGGCAGTGCTTCGAATTCCAGAACAAAGGCAGGAAAGAAAGGCGGGCAGGGACAGGCTGACCCACAGCAGCCTGGGACACATGGGTGTGTTCACAGGTTCACCCTTCCAGACAGTGCCCAGATCTCCAATGCACTGGGGCTGGACAAGCACAAAACCGAAAGGTTTCAGGTGACCGAGAATTCAGAGACTGAGGATTCACCTCGCCAAACATGTAACTGTTGCCCAACAGCTCACGTTGGTGCATTACTTGCTTTGAGGGTGAACCAGGAAACACCAAGGCACTTTATGTAAGCCGGATGTTCCTTGTCTCCCTTCCACACCCGGGGCCAGCGGAGCTCGTTCCTGCTGCACACCAGGTCCCAGACAGCACCAGGCAGCTCTGAGCTCTGCCCCGAGCCATGCAGAGGTTCACAGACCCAAACCACCTACCTTAGCAGCACCAATCTGCTCCTTGCGGAACTTCTCCAGCGGTGTGATCAGCACCTCGCTGGCGTTCTCAATCTGTTGGACACAGACAGAGTCACACTGTGGTCCCCAGCTGGGCAGCACTGTGCACATGGGCACTTTGTGTCCCACTCAGAGCTGAGAGCTGTGCTGCTGACCACCGCCCTCTGCTTAGTCCCCACAGACACACCAGCACTGGGGCTGCCGTACCAAGGATCCCTCTCTACAAACTGCCATCACTGCTCACCGGAACCCACACACTTCACCCTCCTCCAGCTGCACATCAGACTAGGGGCCAGAAGGGAGCTGAAGTGCTGCTACCAGACCTGCTTTCCATGCCCAGGCTCCCCGCTCCCAGGGCCATACCATGCGCATGCGCTCATCTTCCAGGTTCCGCAGCACCGTGGCAAACTCCTGCAGGGACTTGGCTGTAAGGGACACACGGACAGCTTCAGAATTTAACAGCATTTTCTTTTTTAGTTCTGAACATCCAGGTAGCCATAGCAACACATTTCTAGCACTCACTGCTGCTCAGGTTGGGTCCTGCTGCCCAGCAGTTCCTATGGCAGGCTGGCTGCTGTGGGCACTGAGGAGCAAGGGGCCTGCTCCAAATGGCCCAAGAAATAACACTCGAACGCAGCAGGCACAGTGTAGGCACTTGAGACAGAGCCTCACTTGGATGAGAAAGCTACTTTGGCCGAAAGACCAGCACAAATCAGCATGAAAATCAGGACTAAAGCTCATTTGCTCTGCTGGCTCCAGACTACATACATGCACAATGAACTCTGAAAGTCCAGCCCAGGCAGAAACAGGGTAACACTGAGCAAAGCAGGTGAAGCTGCTCCCTGGCACTGGGGGATTCTGGGTGCAGCCCTGCCAGAGCCTCGCAGAGCATCGCCCCAGGTGCTCACCCACAGCCCTGCAGTGGCTGCCTGGATGTCCCACCAGCATGCAGCCAGTCTGTGCTCCCCTCCTGCAGACCACAGCCACTGGCAGTGCCTCTAGCCATGACTACATCTCCAGGTCCTTGCCCTCACACATGGAAGGGCAAATAATAGTTTAGACGGTTTCAGATATGGGCAGCCTTCTTCCTTTCTTAACTGGCAGAGGTAGACTTCAGGTGAGAAGCTACAGCTCTCCTAC
Organism: Excalfactoria chinensis; assembly: GCF_039878825.1. Lineage (NCBI taxonomy): Eukaryota > Metazoa > Chordata > Aves > Galliformes > Phasianidae > Excalfactoria > Excalfactoria chinensis. Next base: position 1,120,561 of record NC_092837.1, read on the forward strand.
CAAAGGCTCTGAAGTTGATGAACAAGGAGAAATGCACTGCTTCCAGAAAGCAGGGAATGGCCCGGGTGAACCTCTGGGTCCCTCCATGCCTGTGTTTGTCCCTGTGCATGCACTGCTCTGCTCAGGGTTAGCAGCATAATCAGAGCCCCACCAGCCCACAGTCAGCTCTCACCTATGCAGATCTCATCGTCTGTTTCAGCATCGCCGATGCAGCGGAACTTAAACTCATTGAGGGAATCTGCAAACTTGCGCTTGGCCGACGACAGATCTGTGAGAGGGAAACGCAGATGTCAGCACGGAAATGGGCACCAACACAACCCGGCACAGGGTCCCACCAGCCCCCCTGGAGGGTAACACCCAAGGGCACCCCATGCAGGGCAGGCACCAGAGGTGAGGGCCCACAGCTCTGCGCTGCCCTGCAAAGCAAGGGCCCTGCTGCAGCTGTTCCCACACCTGGCAGCACCCAGCCCTGCTGCAGCACGGCTCTGTTTATGGGCACTAATGCAGAGAATGATTGTTTCACAAGTCACAGACTCTCTCCAAGAGCCGAATCCTATTAAGTTATTACTTGCGATGACCTGAGCAGATCCAGGATTGGCTTTTCAAACCGGCCCCATAACCCTGCACACACATCCCCAGGAAACACAAAGCTACAGGCCTGACAGGAACTTGTTCTGGAGCAGCACAGAAACTCCAGCCATGCTAAATCCCCCATGCATTACATTCAGTGTTCTCAACATCCAGGGAGCTTTTCCCTTTCCAGGCAGAGGACAAAAACATGCGTGCACACAAACACTGCTCCTCCCAGGCACCGAACACAGACAAGTGCTGTGGAAGAATTCAAACGTTCTGCTTTTGTGGTGGGATGAAGGAGCTGAAAGCTTTCTCCAAGCACTAAACCTGCTCTCCCAGCACCCGCTTCTATCCCCAGGGCTAATCCTGCCTGCAACTCAGTCCAGGAGCAAAGCTGGCCCCAGCACACTGTGCTCCTAAGGATCACAGAGCAATGAGGAATGGACAGCAGGGCTCAGTGGTTGGGACTACTCCAGGAGTGACTGGGGGGTGCTAGGCTTCCCCCAGCCCAATGGATCGGATGCTGACACCACAATGTCCAAGGGCAGCACTGGCACAGCCTGGGGTGTGCAGCAGGACCCCCAGCACAGCACCCAGCTTTGTCCCAGGGCAGCTCAGAGGCTTCAGCCTGGGCAGCACAGCCTCCCGCTCCTCTGGTATGGTAAGGAGAAGGATGTTACTGAGGAGATGACGCTAATGACTCAAGGAGCCATTTCCTCTCTGCCGGCTCCAGGCTGACCCCAGCCACACTTGGGCTGCAGACACAGTGACCACGGCTGCTGTCCCCTCGCTGCAGGCTGGGCAGGGGAAGCCCAAACCCAAGATGTTTTTGCACTGGTGTGCAGCACTTATAAATAGGCATGGGAGAGGCCAAGAGAGGAGATAACCCCCAGTGCTGCAGTGATAAAAGAAAGTCACTCCCAGCTGCTCACCAAGTGACACATTCAAAGCACCACGGTGCAGCTCCTGCTAAAAACAGCAGTGAGCTCGGTCAGAGACAGAGCTGGGCAGCACCCAGGGGCCCAGGCCCCATTGGCACACCTCACATCCCACCGTCCATCATAATTTTGGGGAAAACTCCTGCTATGTAAGGAGGACGAGCACTGCAGCAGTGTGCTGGGAGGGAAGGGTTGACTCAGGCCTGTCATCTCCCCAGGCATGAGAGCAAACAAAATCCTGCAAAAACTGGAGAGAAACTTCTGCCCTCCCTCATGCGTGAGCAAAATCCTGCAGCTCCCCACGCACATGAGTCAAACCTGGGCTGCACAAGTTCTGCTTCCAGCTTCTCTGTCTGGCTCTGTCAGTTGACCAAAGAATGAGGTAAAACAACCACAAAGGCAGGAAAACCCCACAGCCTGAGCAGCACAGCCGGACGGGGGTCTGGGCACTGTCATGGCATGGTCCTGCCATGGCCATTCCCACCGGCTCACAGAGCAGCGGGGAGGCCGAGCACCCACAGGGACACCCCTGGCAGCCCAGCCACAGCTTCACCAAGCCCAAATTCTGCCAGCAGGCTCCCCACAAAAGATGCTGGCACACAACCCCACTGCTTCTCCACACTTGAGCCTTCCTTGTGCCCACAAACACCCCCTGCAGTGTGGCACACTGAACACCTGGCTGTACTCTGCTCCTCACAACAGCATTTCTAAGCAAACCCCAGCTGCCAAAACACAGCTTCTTCAAAGACCCCGGGAGTGAGGCAGGCACCCAGCATGTGTCTTCACATCAGAAATCTGCTGTCTTCCATAGAGTGTTTTTTTGTATGCCATCAAGGCAGACCACAGCAATAAAATCCAGCACCGCAGCAGGACTCCCCTCTCCTCTAAGGCTTCCTTCTGATTTGAAAACAATCAGAAAGCAAGTGCAATGTTCACCTGAGAATGAGAGCAGTTGTGAACAGCACTGCACATTGCAAAGGCACCTGGAGCTCATTGCAGCCCCTCTGCACTGCCTTAGCTGGGCATGCACCTGAGCTGCCAGTATGGGTCAGTGCAGTCAGCTATGCACTGTGCTAAAATGATGGATGAACAGCAGTCACAAGAGTTCTCCATCTGTCTGTATCAACTCCATCTCCCTGCTCTGGGGAAGGACAGCTCCTGCCCCACGCTCCCCCTCATCTGCTGCGAGTTCCTCTCCCTTCTCCATCCCCATCCTGGGTGTTCAGGACAGGCTGTGCTGATGGCAGCAGGGCAATTCCTTTAGCAAAGCCAGCTTGACAGGAAACAGGCACAGGCACTGCGTGTTGGAGGTCCAGCTGCGTAACTATGGCAACAAGCAATCCAAATAAAATGCCCTTTAAAAAGTGATGCATTGGCTTGTTACTGCAATATAGGGTTACCAGCTAAAACATTAACGGGAACAGCTACAGTAGCTCTCCCCTTCCTGAGAACTCTGCCCTTCCTGGACAAGGGTTATGGCTCAGACAGGGTGCCAGAATGGGAGAAAGCTGCAGGCAGCTGGGGCTGGGTAGCGAGGAAGGAGGTGGTGGTGACCCCTCTGTTGCAGTGCAGAAGACAGGGCCATGGGCAGGCTAGCAGGGCTACAGCAGCCCCATCCCAAAGGCAGGCTATGACAAGCTCCGAGTGACAGGGAAGATCCTATGGGTATCCAGAAGCTACGTGTGGGGCACAGTGGCCCCAGCAGGGATTCCCAGACACATCCATCACATCCAGCAGCCCTGCATGCTGCACCAAGCCTTATGTGTAACTCTGGTGGTGCCAGTTGTGGTGCCAGACATCTCCATACTGCCTTTGTGCCCCGGTCCTGTCAGCAAGGCTGCCAGCATCCTCAGAGGCACAGTTGCCAAGGGCAGGTCATGAACAGCTCAGCTCATCTCTGCCCGCAGAGCTCCTTCCAAAGCTCACAGAGCCCAAAAGCACAGCAGGCAGCACAGCAGCACTCCAGCCTGGGGGTTCCCCGTGCTGCCCCCCACTCTGCCCTCGCCACTGTCCCCAGTGCCACCTCCTCACACCTACTATCCACATCATCCTTCTGGGAAGCAGCCTCTGTTACTGCGTGGGGACTGGAGTGTCTGGTTCCTAAACACAATCACCCTCCCCCCCCAAGACTTGTAGAAGTACTGCACAAGAGAGTTTGTAGAACATAGAAACCGATTTCACAACTCCACCCCAACACAAGGAAAGCCCCATTCCAGCCCTGTGGCACACAGAGGCAGCAGACAGAGCGCCTGCAGGACAACACAGGCTTCCAAATGGGAAACACGACTGTGCTGCCAAGGGGCAGAAGCACGGGGACAGTTTGGGGCTGGCTGCATGCAGCCACCCTGCCCAAAACACTCTGCTCGCTCGCAGCAGCGTTGCTACACTTCCTCTGAAGAAAATTGCTTAATAATCTATATTTAATGCTCACTTAGACAACAGGAACTACACACTGCCTGCCCCTTCCTTCCCTGCCCCAGGGAACAGACAGCTCAGCCGGATGGGGCCAGGCAGCCCCAGCACAGCCCCACAGGAGGGTCCTGGCAGCACAGGGGCTGCTCCCACCCCAACTGCCCCCATCCTGCTGCTTCTGCCGCGAGGAACACTGCTCATCCCAACACAAGCACTCCTCTTCTAGCTACAACAAGCACTGAACCACAAAGGTTGGAAAAGATCTCTCAGATCCCGAAGTCCAACCCCAGCACCGTGCCCTCAGACCATGCCCCCCAGCACCACATCCCCACGGCTCTGGATCTCCTTGGGACAGTGCCTCCCCACTCCCTGGGCAGCTGTGCCAGTACTGACTGCTTTCTGGAGAATCATTTGTTCCTAATATCCAACCTGACATTTTTCCTACTAATAACACCCACACCCAACCTGTTGCTTGCTGGTCTCACAGCACCCACTGACAAGGACTGGAAACCATCAGCTGTTCCCTCGCTGATGTTTCTTCCAGCTTCTCAAAAATAAAAAACAACAGCATCTGCTCCCAATCTCCCTGCCAGCTGCCATTAACAATCACTGGGGCACAAGTCCTGCACAGACAGCCCCTCCAACAGCCACCAGGCTCAGGTGTTTCAGTGCTGCCCTGCAGCTCTGCAGGAGAAAGAGGTCAGGGAGCCATTCCAGCCAACAGCAGTGCTGCCCTGTGGGGCTCTGGGAGCCACTGGAGCAGCACGAGGCTGCCCTGCAGCTCCCAGCACCCGCGGCCCTTCTTCCCTCTGCCTGTGGCTGGGCCCAGGACTGCGTGAGCAGAGCAGCATCAGGAGAGCCAACAAGGGACTTCTTGGAACATCTCAGCAGCAATCGTCCTGGCACAGAGACCAAACACACCCATGGAAGATAATCTCACTTCAAAGCTGGATCTGATCCACGCTGCATCCGAGCAGGGCTGGAATCCCAACGCAGGAGCCCTTCCTGGCAGCAGCATGCTGAGGGCTGGGGCTCACGGCTCCGTGCTCACAGCAGGACAGCCACAGTCCTGATCCCATGAGAGCCCACAGCCCCAGGCCCACGCCAGGCAGGGACCCCACACAGCTGTCATCACAATTAGCCATGACTCATTTAATAAACAACCCATCCGCCGGGCGGCTGCGGTTAATCAGTGATTTAGTGTGGGACTCCAGCTGCTGGCAGGTCCTGCCTTTGGTTCACCGCTCAACTCAAAGTAAAAACCACAGAGAGAAGAGTTGTCAGTGTGTTAAGAAAGGGAAGGTGCACATGCTAGCGCCAAAGCCCTGCAGGTACAGCTGTGCTGCTCACCCTCAACCCACACCCTCGGGAATGCAACCAACCCCCTTGCAGCCCAGCCAGGAGAGGCTGCACTGCGTTCAAAGCCCAGAGAGCATCCTCTCAGCGATGGCTTTCTGTACTTTGCTTCCTCTAAAAAAAGGCAGCACATCCTCCTAAGGAAGACCTGATGTCAGACAATGGGATCAAATGGAACGACAACAGCTGCACGCACAGGCAGCGCAGAGACCAGGCTTTAATTCACACCCTCTGCCTCTGCTGGGTCCTCTGCTCCGAGCAGCCGAGCACACTGCACTGCTCTGCAGCCCATGCATCATCGTATGCCTCGCTTCACACACTCAGAGTGGATTCATACGGCAAAATGTTTGCCAGAGGGACAGAGAATCCATTGTGGGATGAATGGGACTATTGACTGGGCTCAAATAGCAGATCAGATTTGAGTAACACACTGAAGACATGAATTATTTTCATGGTATTTTAAGAGATTAAAGTTCTGCGCTTCACAAAAAACAAAGTCAGCCTTTGGCAGCCCTGCCCGGCTGCACAGCCAGCACTGCTCCCCAGTCCCCAGCAGCGCAGCACCCTGCCCGTGCCATCCCTCACCCCAAATCACCAATGTCACCGCTAGTTTTGGGAGCACTGCCAGCCCAGGATGTTTGTGCCATGCTCTCCAAGATGCTCGATGGAAGGCACTGAGGAACCAAGAGAAATGGAGCTGGGGGGACAGTAAGTCTCCTGGGAATGCTGCCGGGCTGCCAGGAAGATGGAGGAGCCTGCCTTGAGGGTGCTGGGGACAGCAGGTGAGCATGGCCGCAGCACAGGCAGCCTCTGATTGTGGAGGACAAGGTGAGGCCAGGCACTGGGATGCAGCTGTACAAAACTCATTTAGAACAGATCCAGGGAGAGAACAGCCACATGGGACATTGGGACCACTGAGTTACCGACTACATGCCCTACTTTTTGTGCACATAAATCCAGCAAACATTGGGCCCCAGCCCCCACAGTGGGACAGCAGGGGCTAGAGCTGGGTTTAGCAGCCCCAGGAGATGTCACCTACATCCACCCTCACTGACCTATATTAACAGCAGGGAGAACTGCAAATCACACGGCACACGGGGACAGCACGGCATTAACACGGTGCAGGGCAGCCCCGCAGCTCTCAGGGTGCAGCCACCAGTGAAGCCCAAAGCTGGCACTGAGTCTGCAGCTGCTGTGCAGAGCTCGGCCTCAGGAGGACCCTGAAGCCTGAGAGCAGCTCTGCTCACACATGACGTGAGACACCCTTTCCTTTCACTCGCACTGAACTTGCTGCTCTTCCATTTCCATCCGATTTGAGGAAACCGATCATTAATCACAGCCCCCTTCCTCCTGCCCTGTGCGTTTGCCTTGTTCCTGAATTCCAGCCAGCCCCGACCTCTCACTGATCCCCGTGCTGATGAGCTCGCTGACCTCCAAGCACAGCCCTCATGCAGCTCACATCCTTCCTGCTCAGCTTTTCTCACCATTTGCCCACACAATTCCTATGACAACAACCCCACGGCAGCTCCTCCACGAACAGATCCCACTGCACAGCAGCTGAGGAGCTGCAGGGTGCACACCCAGCCCCGTGGGGACACTGGCACATCAGGGCACGGACTGCGGGCACACGGGGGATTCATCCTCCATTTACCTCCAGTTAGAAATCCTCAACAATCAACCAGCAGGGCTTCCAAAACCAAACAGCACCAAACCAATCACCAGGTGCAGGCATGGCATAGCTCAGCACTGCCCCTGTGCTGACCGGGTTATTCACAGGGTGAAGCACCAAGGGCTGCACAAACACGTCCTGCTTCCCACAGAAGGGCCCAGCGTGCTGCAGCACCCAGGAAGAGAAGAGGTGTGAGGTCAACCCCACTGTCGGCACCTTTGGACCAAACAGCCCCATGACGGGAAGCAGTGCAGCATGTCCAGGGCTGCCCTGCAGTGCCAGGGGATGAGCACGGCCACCACCTATGCTGCAGGCAGCTCCCCAGGGCAGAGCTTCATGGCAGCATCCCACTGCTCCCACCACGCACACCCAGACAGGGATCCCAACGCCATCTGAAACGTCAGGGGTCCACAGGGCTCCCCCACTCCTTGTGCCTGCCTGGTGAACACAGCGGGGGAAAAAAAACAAACAAATCTCTTTCCCACCTAGCTTCCACGTCTGGCACTTCTCCCTGTGTTTATTTTTGTTCACATCCTGGTGTTGTTTTATGGCCGCCCTCCCCCCAGCCCCTTCCTAACCTGTAATCTCACCAGTAAGTAACTGCTGGCGTCTGGCAGCTGTTGTGCTGCAGGGCTGAGCCCAGGCCCTGAGCACAGGCATGCAGACAGGTGGGAGCAGGTGAGGGACTGGAATGAAAGTAACTGGAAATGTTGGATGCACTGCCTGAACAGGAGGGATAGGGCAAGACGGCAAACCTGGCGACAGCTCGAGTGCTTGGAGAATTCAGGGAAGTGGCACTGAATGGAAAACCACTGCCCTGGTGGGTGCTTCCAGGGGCAACAACACACCCAGCGCTGCCAGAAATGCCAGAGCACATTGCTAACAGGTCCAGAGCACCAACAGGGCTGGGAAAAGGCATCTGAGAACAGCACTGCTGTACAGAGAGCAACGCGGACAAATAGGGAAACAGCAGCTATCGTGTCATTGTCGTTTGCTATTTACAAGCCTGAAGCTATGACAGACATTCCAGGCTCGTGCTGGGCAGCGAGGATTCCCAGAGTTGCATCCCCTGCCTGCAGGACACCGTGCCCCCGAGCCCTCCCCATCCATGTCCCTATACTGCACCATGAACACTGCAGCAGCTCAGCTGCTGTTCATTCCTCCCCTGAGCCCTTTCTGTTTCTCTCTTTGTAAAACCTGGAGGAATAACTCACAAAAACCAGTGCAGGTTACTTGACCCTCATTGATGTAATAATTCATCGGCTGGAGCCTGGAATCACATTTCATTAAAATAAAATGCTCTGTCTGAGACAGTTAATCAATTTACAGGACACTAATCCAAAAGAAATTTGCTACTGACCACGTTAATAACCATTAGGAGCACAGACGGGCGAGCAGAGCAGCCCAAGCACAGTGCTGGCAGCATCCCTGCACTCGGGGACCATCCCTTGTCACAGCCCCTGACCAGACACCATGTGTGGGAGCAGATTACCACAGGCAATAGCCATGTATTTGGATTAGTTTGTTATTAAATCTAATTTGTTAATAGCTGGCCTGGCAGGGAGCCTGCTTGACTTCTCAGGAGGCAGGTGCCGAAGCATCGGGGTGCTTTTGGGGCAAGGAGGTTGGAACAACAGAGCTGCCCCAAATCCCAGCTCAAGAAAGGGGCAAAAGCCAGGCAGCCACCAGCAGGGTCCAGGGAGCCCTCATTGCTGGGGCAGGAGCTGCGTCCCAGCAGAGCGTGGGGTCAGCAGCCCCACAGCAGCCTCCCCTTCCTCCCAGGGAGCTCACGGAAATCCTTTCGCCTCTGGTGCTTCTTCACCAAAGAGCAGGAAAAAATCCCACCGTGTGCTCACGGAAACAGCCCTGACGAATGAGTCAATTGTTCCTGCTGCAACAGAAGGAGAAAAACCTAACAAAAAATACACCAAGTACCAGCAGAGCCTGCAGAGGCACGATGGGCAGCCCAGGAGAGAGCTCCAGGACACGGCATAAGCCCAGATCCCACAGCACCCCAATGCCATCACGGTGCAGAGGTGAGCAGGATGCCCACTGACACACAGCCCACACGTCCTGCAATGAACAGACCAAGCCGTGCTCTGCCCAGCCCTGCTGCACACATGGGGCAATGCCCCCACCAGCTGCAGAGCGGAGCAAGGTGATGCCACACAACTGCTCTGTTTTACCATGTGTTATTTTTTATAAAACACCACTAAGCAACCAGGACCAACGAGGGCTCCATTCTGCACAAACGGCGGCTCAACTACAGAGAAGCAGCAAAGGAAAAGCATTATTATTTCAAGTACTACTGAACGGGCACACCCAGGTCACTCCAGAGCTACACGCTGTGCACAGACTCCCTTTCGCTTCCCCACGAGGTCCCACAGCCGCCAACAGGGAACAGTTCTAAGCACAGCAGGGCAGCCCCACACCATCGGCTGCATTACTGTGCTCACCCATGACAGCAGAGCCCGCAGCTCCCCCCCAGCAGTGACTATGGGGTGCCGTGCACGCAGTGCCAGAGCTCCCACCCCTGGAAAAAGGTTTGTATTTTCCAGCAGTTTTATGAGCTATTTATTGCCTTCCTGTAGATAAACAGTGTGTATCTTTTCAAATGAGATTCTTCTCTGCTGCAGCCCGGAACAAAGGCAGCATTTTTGTCTTTAGGACAAACACGGAGCCGCCAGGCCGGGCTGGCAGGGCAGCTCATCGTGTCCCCACCACTGGCAGGTCCCCAGCAGGCTGGGACAGCACGGCCACCAAACAACGGCTGGGGCCACCACAGACCTCCAGCTACAGCCCCTTCCAACACGACCAGGGAAAAGAAACAGCAAGGAGATTAAAATTAGCAAAGAGACAGCAGCAAAGGGTGCGCACATGAGCTGACAGAGCCCTGCCAGCCTGCGACAAACACCGTGTGCCCAAATGGCAGCAAGCACAGAGGAAGCAGCATCTGCGGCCCCTTCCTGAGCGCCGTCGGCCGCAGCAAATGCGTGCCACAGGAACCATATGGCTCGGGGGCTTGTGTGCTTTGCATAAACCCCAGCGAGAAATGAGCTGGGCATTAACACAGACATTAACGCATCCCCTTCCAGCACTGCTCTGAGGTCACTGCATCCCAGCCCGGCAGAGCCCATGTGTGCAGCGCTGTGACCTGCAGCCCTATGAGCAATGGGCATCACCCAGCCTGCAGGGAAATGCAGTGCTCTGCTCCTCCGCACACCCTGGGACCGAATGGGCTGCACGGACCCAAGGAGCACGTGCCTGCTGCAGGCACCACAAGAGCCACGGAGCTTCAGCACAGAGCAATTAACGCAAACAGGTGGAAATGCCTTCACAGCATGGAGGGAATGCGCCAGGAAAACGGGGAAAAACAGGCGCAGTGGCTGCTCTGACAGCTCCTCACATGCTTGGAGGAAAGGGGAGATGATGATTCACGCGGAGCAGCCGTGAGGCGAACAAGCTGTGCGGAGCTCAGAACAAACTCCCCCCGCTTTCTCTCCACTCCCCACCCACAATGGGTCACGCTAAATCTATTCATCACGCTGCACATGAAACCAGCTCGTTTGGTTGTGCTTCAAACAACACATCAAGGGAAAAAAAAACCAACAGAAACGTAAGCAGCGATGAATACCTGGCACAGCACAGCCTCCTGTGGGGCAAGCTGCTGGCAGTGCCAAAGGGAAGCAGGAAGGCTGCCCAAAGGGCTCGGAACCAGAAGAAGCGCAGCTCAGGCCCCGGCACACCGCCTCTGCTGCACCTTGAACAGGCAGGCTGCTCCAGGAGTCCCCTGTTGGCATAGGATGAGCAGCAATGGGGTGTGGTATGAGCCGGGCACGGGGCTGGCAGGGCTGCATCTCTGCACTGAGCCCAGCCTGGGGCTGGGGAGGGGCACACCAGGATCTCAGGCTGCCTGTGCAGGAGCAGAGGGACACATGCTCACCTCCCCACCTTCACAGCGAGGACCCCAAAAAGCACAGTTCTGCTCAGCCATGAGCCATAGCCTGGCAGGATGCCCCCAGCCAGGGGACGAGTCCCGATAGCACTGGGTGACGGACTGCTCCAGGCTGGCAGCAGGCACTGGCACTGCGCCGGCCTTATCTCACCACACCGGGCAATGTGGCACAGGGAGGAGCCGTGGGGCAGGAGAGCACAGGGCTGCACGCCAGAGCCCCGGCACCGCCACGGAAAGAGCATTTCCTTGCACGCAATTCAGTGTCAGTACCGGCTGACACCCCCAGCCCAGCCCAGCCCACCTCCCCCAGCACACACGTAGTGCAGCGCTCTGCACTGCGAGAGCAGAGATCAGCTGCAGCAGCACACTCACAGCCCTGCAGAACTGCCTCTGGGCACAAGTGCACACCATTCTAGGAGCACGAGCAGGACCTGGTACTGCAGGAAGGATTGCACCCCACACTCTCTTCTTGGATCCAGCCACACACAGCTTGAGTTTCCCCCCGCAAAATACGATGAACACTTTCCTGAGCAGAGACAGCAGCTCAACCCCTCATGTTATCACACCACTGCACTGCAATGCATGCCTCTGGGTTCAGAGCTCAACACGAGCAGAAGCTCCATCAGGGAGCTGTGCCCCAGAGCAATTTAAGAAAGGAGTTCACAAATCCAAACTCTGCTGTCTGTCCAGACCCTGAAGCTCAGCAGCCTCCTCCTCTGGTGCAAAGCACAGCAGCACCTCTGGGACAATGCAGAGTGCCGCCACATGGCAGGATGGGGCACAGGGAGGACCAGGGTCCTTGCAGGGTGGACCCACGAAGCCTACGTCAGGAGGGGCCAATGGTGCCCAAGCAAAGGACACTGCCCTGGGACCATGACATACAGCTGAGCAAACGCAGCACCTGGCAGCAGGAATGCTGTGTCCAAGCACTGCTCGGCATCAGTCAGCAGCTGCAGCCTGTCTGCTGCCCAAATGCCTTTTAGAATAAAGCTGTGACACACATGCTGGTGGCCAGCCCCGCTGAGCAGCTCCTCCAAAACTCAGAGACCTCAGTGAGTACCTCTGGAACAGGGCACGTTCCTGCTGCTCCCCTCCACCAGAGAGGCAGAGAAGGAGCCTTCAAGTTGTGCTGAAAGCAAAGCACAGTATTATTAGTTATACTACGTCTCATTTGAATAAAATTCAAGACAAGCTGCTAAGCATGTGGCCACACAAGCCACGCAGGTCATGCAAAAGTGGCAAAGGCATTCTGGCCCCAAGCTGCCAACCACAGACTGCTGCCACACTGAGCGTTCCCCACAGCCCTCAGAGAGGATGGTGGAAAATCCACCCTGACGTGGCTGAGCCCTGAGGCTGGGGCCTGCTGCAAAGCTGCACCTTCGCTGCAGGAATGAAGCAGAAAAATCAGAAGCAACTCATCTGGAAAAAAAGTCCCACATTTCCCAGCTCAGATCGCTGCAGGATGCCCTCATGGCCACAAGCTGGGTGCTCTGATGTTGGCACTCCATGCAGTGAGATGGGACAGGGCTCAGCACGGGGCTGCTGAAGGTTGGGGAGCTGGAATGGATGCACTACTCTCAATACGTGGATGTGACAACAGTACAGAGAACATAATCCCAGGCATCCACTGGGGATGCCCTGCTGCTCGGAGCAGCATCACTTAGGGCCAACACATGGGACATCCCAAGGGCTGCAGGAAGCACAAACCCCAGCAGAGCAGGAATCCATGGCACTGCCAGAAAAAGATCCAGAGTAGGCAGTCAGACTTCAGAAGCACAAGATACCACCTGCTGCAATTACAGCCCTAAAATAGGAACTGGGTGAATAATGGAGCTGGAGCATCAGAAAGACTCAGAGGATAAAAGCAGCCACACAGCACGGAGCTCTCATGCTAAGCCACAGTCCCAACAAGAACACTGGGCAGGACAGAGCCAGGTCATCCCCCAGCTGAGGGGTCAAGCATGGCCCGTGGTACCCTATGTGCCCACACCTGGGCTGCCAGTGCCACATTCCAGCAGTGCTGCCAGGGCACAGCTGGAGCTGACCCAACCCAACCCCAGTACCAACCCCACAGTGTTCACTTTTAGTATCCAGAAAGCACAGTGCTCCTTTTCCTTCAAAACCGAGTCCACAAGAGGCGAAACAGACTCTTGGTCATGAATGCACCTCCGATCATTACTGCTTCCACCTGCAAAACTAAGGGCCCATGCTGGAAAGGTGAGGGCCGAAGCCCTGCATCTCAGTCCCTCCTCCTCCCCCCACCCTGTATGTAGGGCTTGGGTTGGTACAGCTTCCTCCACAGAGCAGGAGGGCAAAAGAGATGAAACCCATCAGAGCAAGGGTTTGGGTTTCTTCACCCCACGCTCAGCACAGGGCCTTTTGCTATGGCAGCACCTTCACCCAGGTGTACACCTCCAGCAGCATGATTTGGAGCTGGGTTCCCAGAGTCTGAAACACATCTCCTTATTCCCAGAATAAGCCCTGTTTATATCAAATGAAATTAATTGCTTGGGGTTGAACAATGGCAGAAAGTTTCACTTTTGCTTCCAGGCAAGCTGCAGCCACAGGCACAGCCCCGGGCACAGCACAGCAGCCACACAGCACACTGCAGAGCACACACTGAGCACCCGATGGAGGCTGCTGTGGGATGGAACCACAACCACACACCTCTGCATATGCTGCACACAACAGACGGGCAAAGCTCTCCCTGAAAATGAGAGGGGAAATCACAACTGCCCCGTTCTGATTGTTAAGCTGTGTGGCAGCTGTGGCAGAGTCCCTGCGCACAGCAGTGCCCCTGGTGCACACACACAGGGAAGAACACAGGGTGCAAGCTTTGTACCAAACTCCCATTTGCTAAATGCTACTGGGCAGAAGCAGGGAGAAAAGGCACCACGGAGCCACATGCAGTCCCGGTTGGAACCTGGGTGCACAGAGCCCTGTGGCAGTGCCAGTCCTGCTTCCCCTGTCACAGCCATCACTCTGCAAAGACAGATCTGGCATCTCCATCTCACCACCAAGCATCCGGATCTGCATGGCCACCAGAAACCCCAAGGCTCACAGGAACATGCAGACAGCACAGCAGGACCAGTCAGGTGCCTTCAAATTACTGCCTGGAGGAGGAGAAGCAGACAGAACGAGGCAGCCAGGCACAGGGCAGCCACCCTCACCCAAGGCCTCAGAGTTCAGGGAGGTGACAGCCCCTGTCACTATGGGACACTGCCCCTGCAAGGGGCACCAAGTGTCAACAGTGCAGGCACCGCAGCTCCTGTGATGGAGAAGAGCAGAACAAGTTTGGTGCGTGAGGCTCCAAGTGCATTATTCATGTCTCACTTCAGGTCTCTGCATTTGCAAAACTTTCTGAATAATTGATGGCTGATGCACGAGGGAGGACGAGGGACTCAGTGCTCTGAAAACCAGGTCACTCCGTGCTGGGCACACAGAAGGAAGACAATGGGAGCGGAGCAGATTTGCACTGAGAAAAGCAGTGTCTATCTGCACTCACACACACCCAGAGGTGCTGGGACATCACAGGGCATTCTTATTTCAGCCTTCTGAATTGCCATTTACTGTAGTGAAGCTACAAAACCTGCACATCAGCACCACCTCTACCCACCCACAGGGCACACGCATGGCAACCACAGAGCAGCTCCACTAAACCCACGGGAAAGGTCTGACACCAGCACACAGCAGCGGAGCGATGCTGAACCAGCAGCTGGAGCACGGCTGCACCCCGCAGCGATGCGTCCCTCACACCCAGCGCCCACCTCCAAACAAAGAGGATGTGAAATGTTCGGCAGAAAACGCAAGAGGAAGGAAAACACGAGTGTATGTTGCCAGGACTTCAAGCAATTTCAGTTCCCTGCCGCCATCCTGAGCTGGAGGGCCCAAGGTACACAGCCTGTATCCCACACACGGCAGGGAAGGATGGATGGACGCAGTGATGGAGGTGGGAGCAGCACACGGCAGCCAGGCAGGCAGTGCTGCTGCAACAGAGTGCCACGCACCCCAACCCAGCACACCCCGTGCACAGCAGGACCCTCTCCTGACTGAACCGTGAAGCAACACAGCCCACCCGGCCCACCTGCGCTGCAGCTTGAGGCAGATCCCCAGATCCACACCTGCAGCACATCAAGCAGCCAGACTGGGAGCCACACATTTATTCCTGAAACGCGTTGCCAGCAAAGAACGCAATTCGTTCGGGAACGACGCAAACGCTGCAGGCACGGCCACGCACCGCCACCACCGCGCCGCAGCCCCGCAGAACCACGCGCGTCCCAGCGGGGACCGAGTCCCGTCCCACCCGAACCGGTGCCGGGGGGACGCCCCGGTGACCCCACGTGGGATCCCCTCGGGGTGCCCCGCGCCGCCCCGCTGCTTCCCAGCACGGGTTTGCGGCAGGGCTGGCGGCGTCACCGGGACGCGGAGCGGGAACGCCGCGGGTGCCCGGGGCTGCCCCGCGCCCGCACCGGGAGCGCCGAGAACGGGGCGGGGCCGAGCCAGGTGGGCTGCGGGAACCGGGACGGTGTGGGGGGAAGCGGGAGAGGCCCGGCCCGGCCGCCCCCCTCCCCGCACTTACTCTTGAGGGCGGCGATGAGCGACTTCCCGTCCTTGATGAGCTCCTTGATGAACTTGTTGGTCTTCTCCAGCTCGGCCTCGTGCGAGCGGAGCCGCTCCCGGAACTGCGGGCTGTCCAGGCAGCACTCGCTGAATTCCAGCGCCGGCAGCCCCATGCTGCCCGCCCCGCACCGCCGGGAATCAGCAACGAATTAAAACGGATCTGTTTCTTTCTTTCTGCCGTTGGGATGAGCAGCGCTTCTCCCGCCTTTCGCGGAGCCGCCGCGGGGCGCGCCCCAGAGCGGGCCGTTCGGGGCCGGGCCGTGCGGGAGCGCCGGAGGCGCCGCTGCCGCCGCTCTGGGGCCGCCGCCCGGGCAGGGCTCGCGCCGGGCGCGGCGCCGCCTCCCCCGCTCGCTGCCGGCCCGCGCCGCCGCGCCGCGCCCCCGCCTGGCCCCGCCCCCGCCGCGCTCGCGGCCAATGGGAGGCCGCGCCACGCCGCCCGCGTCTCGCCGCGCCCCTCGCCGCCTCGGCCCCGCCCCCTCCGCCCGCAGAGCCAATGGGGGGCGGCGTGAGCGCGGCGCGGGTGGTCTCGCGGGGCTGCGCGCGCCGCGCGGTCCACGTGTCTCGTTCCGTCCGCGTTAATTACGCGCTTTAATGAGCCCGCGAGGCAGCACCTGTGGCGCGGCGCTGCGGGGCGGTCGGCGGGACTCTCCTCCAGCCCCTACCGCCCTGCTCTTACAGCGCGTCGTGCAGCGGCTGCTCTGCTGGGTGAATGCGGGGGGCTCTTGGACGCCCTGCAGCCCGAGCTCCTGGGCTGAATCTCGGGCACGGGGCGGCTCCCTCCGCTCGCAGGTTTGTTATCGGCGGCCAAAAGCCGGGAGCAGCCCCTCAGCAGTGATAGAGGCACGCGCGTGGTGTGGGTCCCGTGGGTGCGAGGACACACGTACTGGTGGCAAACAGCCGAGCGAGCCGTGGTTGAGCGCCCGCAGCGCTGTACAGGGTGGGCAGCCGCGCTGGGACACCTGGCACTGCCCACCGCGTGCAGCCGGCAGGAGCCGCTTTCGGTACAGGAGATCACCTGGTCGCAGCGCCCCGCTCCCAGCGCTCAGCACCGCGGGCAGAATCCCGCTCTGCAGGCGGACGCATCCCGGACGGAGCGCGGCGGCGGGGCGGCATTCCTGTCCAATCAGCCGTGAAACGCACCGCGGAGCCAGCGCCGTGCTTTTTGCAGACGGGAAAGCAGGCTCTTCTGCACAAAGCCGTGGGGCGGGCGGCGCTGGGAAGTTAATCCAGCCGTGTTTGCTGGGCCGTGGCACAGCCGCCCACCGCACAGCCCGCTCCGTGCCCGCTCCGGCAGGTCGGATGCGCGATCTTCTCAGCCGTCACGGCACAGCCCGAGTGGGGCTGAGTCACTGCCTTCCAGCACAGTCTGCAGGCACAGCTTTTTGCATGCGGTCTCCTAATTACAGAAGGGATGTAATACTAATTACATGCTTATCTTGCAGGCAGGATAGAAAGTTTAATTAGCTGTCATTTATGCCATATGCACGGAGCCCTGTAAAAGCACTAGATGTTGTTATTTGGATTATGCTCCTTTTTTTCTACACTGTACAAACTGCAGCAGTGCATATTTTAGTTTTATCCTTCCACATCCCTATCATTCCTATGAAGAAAGCATTCCAGCACTTGCAGCCAATACAGAGGAACCTGTACCTGGGTTTGTAGGACACTGCCTTAGAGAATCAGAATATCTGGGGCTGGAAAGTAAATTTCTTTTGCCACTATAGAAAGCAATGATGATCAGACTGTCATTTTGTGGACAGGACAGAGTTGAAGAGCTGCAAAGCTCTGTCACATGAAATATCACACACACCACAGGACTCAAACAGGGGCCCCGTGCAGGCAGCCATTAACGCATCCAATCGTGCTGTGCTCCCCTTTTTCCTGCTTACGCTGCATTCATCAGCATATTCAAGCTTTGCATGCAGGAGCAGAGCAGGGCAGCAGGCGGTGGGAAGCGGCCATGGACGCATCCCAGCCAAGTTTCACTGGGATTGTGCATCCAGGCTGTAAAAGGACACCACCAAAGGAAAAACAATAAAACTTCCACATCCTCCTGCCTGCGGGTAAAGGCTTGTGTCCCTCCTGATATTTGCTTGCTTCAACTTTCATTTTTTCTAAGCAGCTTGGCCATCTTCCACTAAGCAGGTCAGTTGGTTGGGCACTGGATGGGTCTGGCCATGCTGCCACTGAGACCCAGAGACATCCCTGGCTTCTCCCCACCAGCCGTCACCTACAGCATCCTCTTGATGCCAGTGCATCAGACCTGCAGACCTGTGCTCTGCCACACACTGCCACGGTCCCTGGCTCTCCAGTCCTGCAGCAAATTGGCCCAGGGAGCAATGTCAGCAGAAAGCTAATCCAGCATTCAAAAAATAACAGTGATAAAAAATGAGTGTTTTCTACTGAGTTAGGCTTGCTCTGAGATGAAATAATAGGCAGTGTGGGTGCAAGGCTGTAGGCCACAGTCATCATCTCCACATAGGCTGCATTACTGTCAGCCCCACTGCTGCACCCAGCCCTCCCCATACTAGCAGCAGTTCTGGGGGGCACAAACTCAGGCAGATTGGGTGGTTCCACCTGAAATTTTTCCTTTTTGTTTTTGTATCAGCAGTTCTCAGGTCGCTCAGCTCCCTGACCTGACTGAGCACTTTGCGTCCCCACACCTCCCTGCTCCTGTCCCTTCCCCACAGCAGCAAGGAGCAGCATCCAGCATCACAGGGGATGGGGGGGAGGGGGGGGGAAAACACCACCTCTAACCAGTTCTGACAGCACCAGGGCTGGGCACACAGAGATGCTTCCACAAAGCTGAAGTGGGTATTTGGACCATCACAGCCCAGGTTCCCAGATTTGCCCTCAAGCAGCAACGTTCAAGGTCTAGTTATTACACGACTTGGTATCACAAGCCATTATTACATGACTGCTTTCATTTTCTTGCTGCTATGGATTTGTTTATTGCACAAGTCACAGATGAAGGACTGTATTTGGCACACACACACATACAAAGAGTTCCAGATAACATATTAACCACCACAAAGGATCTGCGTGAATTCCTTGTTGCAAACAAAAGGGCATGAACAGACCTTCTGCACTGATAGCCTTGGAGGAAGCAGATCCTTGAGCTCACACCTGTTCTGAGCACAGCTCCAGAGCAGCGCCAGGAATTCCCCTCCCTGAGCGCACCCAGCAGATCTCTGTGTGGCTGCAACACAGCCTGGGACACTTTCAGCATAGCCAGCGGTGTTCCCTGCACTGAGCACTCAGCTTTACATGTAGCAAACAGGGCAAGGTGCCCTTCCTTCCTGCACTTGCAGCAGTTGCTCCCACGCCTTTTCACCATCACCATTTCTTTTTCTCATCTCCAGATTCCTTCTCACTGCTTCTGGCCTCCAGGCACACCTACAGGGCACCAGGACAGCCCCAAGGCAGGTCCCTGGGCTAACAGCAGTAGCTGTTAGAACAAGTGAGGCTCTGCAGAGCAGTCAGAAGTCCCCGCAGGAAGCAGAGTGCAGAACTGAGGATCTGCTCCCAGTTGCAAGACTCTCAGGCTCCCTGCTTAGCCCAGCTCATTGCTTTAAAGAAAAAAACATTTTTTTTACGTTTTTGTTCACTGCCACTTGTATCACCAGGTCTTCCCGGCTCCCATAGACATGGATCTGGTCACTGGTTTATTCCGAGCAGCAGCACCAGAGGCAGGTGCTGTGAGTCAGCCTGAGCCCTGATTGTGGCTGAGGGCCCTGCACACCCACCTGCCCCAGCCCACCGCCCTGGGAGCCATTACACCACAAAGCAGTACCTGCTCCCAGCACTGCTGTCCCTGTGTCTACAGCCATTCCAAATTGGCTTGCCTTGGTTCCTGGATCGAGGCAAAAGAAAGCCCTCTGGGTAAGCACTGAGTGCCTTCTGCACCTTGCAGCTCTGCTAACCAGGACAGCCTCACACACAACAGGAGTAGCCTTGTGCGGGGGCACTTCTCATTGCAGAGAACTGGATCAAACATCTCCAAAGTGTTGTTTAACTTCTCCTTCCCGGATTTCAGTGCAAGTTCAGTCACTTCAGCATCCAGACTGTAACAGAAGCATTACTCTGAGGATCAGTGCTCAATCTGTGACACTCAGAGGTCATTACCCAACAGCAGAGCGCTGTGACTCGGGCCATGGTGACCGCTCTGCAGCCCCTCTGTGCAGCACCATTCACACTGCAAGCAGTAGTGGCACTGCGCAGGCACATAGGGACAAACAAAGCCATGCATTATTATCTGCTGTCTGCAGCACGATGGGGACTGCACTACACGTCACGGGGACGGGGCTGTGTGCTCGAGGCGCCTGGAGATGGCTTTGTTCCGAATCACAGAGATGAGGGTAAGGAGTTATGGGGTCAGGGAGCTGCGTGCCCAGAGGCGCCCAGTGGGAGCACTGCACAGAAAGAGACATCCCTGCTTACATACAGAGATCCATGCACACAGCAGCTCCCAGGCCAAGGCAGGGCTGTGTGCTCCCTCGCTGCTGTTCTAAGTTGCATCCCACCGAGTGCCTCCTGAGGAAAGAAAAAAGCATGGGCTGAAGTTCTCCAGGGAGCTCTGGGAGCCATCAGGTGCATTTGTGACTGCAGAAAGGCACCAACCAGGCTGCCCAGCCTACAGCTACACACACAGAGGCCAAATCAGAAATAAGTTCTCAATTAAATGGAAAAGTGCAATTAGTCATGCCCCTGAAAATTACTGCAGCACAGGAAGCAGGAATGGCAAAGCAGTGAGGAAACCAAAGGCTAGGAAATCTTCAAAGATGTTCACAGAAGAAGTATTTAAGTAACAGAGTTAATTATAGATATGACAAAGTTCCATTGTCAGGAAAGGCCAAACAGTTTGTCTATTCTTACTCTCATTTCTTCAGGAAAAAAGAAATCTCATCAAAGGACGGGCCAAGAGGCTGCCACTTGCTTCCTCTGCAAGCACAAAGCACCAGCCTACACCCCCAGTCTGCACAGTGAGCAGGAAGGCCCCAGCAGACACAGAGCGCTCAGCACAGCCCCCAAAGCAGAGGGGGCTCAGCTGCAGTCCCGTAACTCCCTTTTATGGGCCTCAGCCCTGCAACTGTTCCCTGCCACAGGGTGGGACCCTGATGGGCAGCACCTGGTGCCCGCAGCCCCTCCAGCCCTTCCCAAGCCCCAGGCTCAGCTTCCTCCCCACTGCCCTGTGCTGGCTGGCTCTCATCTTCATGGGGCTGCATGGAGCAGAGAATGGATCAGGCTGTAACAGAACTTGGTGCAAACCAGGTGTAGAGCAGCAGGCTCAAGCCCCAGTCCAGGAGGAACTGTGGGCTCACTTCCTCTGCACATGCAGCAGCAGTGCAGGCACCCAGTGAGCAACCAGCATGGGGCAGGTCGGGGGGGTCCTGCAGGTGCCTCTTGGGGTGCAGAACCCCAGTGAGCCCCAAATGTTGGAGCAGAGTTCTTTTAACACATGATAGCTCCAAGGAGGGGAACATCTTCCCAAAATCTGTAGAACCACTGGAAAAAGAAGTCACAAACGGCTGTGGAATTGATCTGCAGCCATGTTTCCAGGAATTACAAGCAGCAGTTCCCAAACCAGATGCTGGTTTCCTTTCTGGAGCATTGCCAGAGATGTGTGCTGTGCGGGCGCCCGCTGTGACCTGCAGGGTGGATGGGAGCGCTGCTCTCCGTGTAAATAGGAATTTCCTCCCAGCTCTGCTCGGCTCTCAGCTCAGTGCCGCCTATTCTGCCTCCGCTCCTGGCAGCAGGACCAAGGCTTTTCTTTCCCTTGGAACGCAGTGAGCACCCCTCACAACCTGTTCTGGTACCCCAGTGCCAGTTCTCCATCCATCTCCATCACCTCCATTTCTACCACTGCTGGCCCAAGTGGAAATCATTTTAATTTTCATGATGACAGCAATGCTGTATCTCCTTTCCTGGATAAAAAATATCTTCAGAAGCAACAAACAAATCTCCAAAGTGCAGTGGAAATCCCCAGCCAACAGAAGCCCAGACAAAGCCACTCACTCCATGGGCTGTGGGGCAATGGGGGCAGCACCTGGTTCTGAGCCCTCTCTGCACAACCCTCCTCTGTGGGGCCCGGGGTTGTGGGACAGGCTGAGAGGAGTCCAAACTGAGAGGAAAAGAGAAGCTGCAGCGAGGGCAGGCTACCAAAAAACAGGAGAGCCAGGAAATGGGTTTGCATTTTGTTTTCTGAAGCTAATGAGCTTAAGGAGGAGCTGCTCTGCAGGGCAGCATGCCAGCCCTGTGCTCCTCCAGAAGGCAGCAAAGCTTTGCCATAAGAGATGTCATGTCCTGCTGGAAGTGGGGCCACTTCTGGGCCTTGTGAGCGCATTCTGCTAGCAGCCCAGGACAGCTCCACGTGCACCTGGTGAGCAGTGTGGGCTGGGGTTACTGAAGTGAGCAGTGAATTGCACCTAACTGGTCAGGGGAAAGGGGAAAATCAGCAAAAGTCTCATACCTGCCCTATGTTCTTCTCTATGCTATGGAGCTCTGCATGGAGACATCAGAGCCAATGATGCAACTGTCCAGATGTGCAGGTATAAAGAGATGCAGGGGCAGCAGTACGGATGTGTGGGTGCCCAGATGTGCCCTTCTCAAGGTCATGTAGCTGCCTGCAACGCGGTAGCAGGAGGACCAGCCTCTCCTCACCACCTCTGTTGTTTTTGCAGGTACATTTTGCCCATTCAAGGTCACTGCACCGAGGTGCCCTCCTGCCGCACAGCACATCTCAGCACATTCAGCCTCCGGGGAATGGGAGCGGTAAGCAGATCTTCCTCCTCGTGCCAGCCCTGCCGCAGGACAGCCACCGCCATGCGGGGTGTGTTTCCAGGCAGTGTGCAGAGGACGTGCCCTTGGAACCTGCAGATAAGATAACAAGATTGGGAACAATTTGGTTTACTACTGAAACCATGCAGTGAGTGCGGAGCCCTGCAGCCACCCCTGGAAACGGGCACAGCAACGCCCAGTCCACAGGGCAGCAGCAGCAGCTCCCACCCATGGGGCTGCTCCCAGCCATGGCTCCACACTCCTTGCTCCATCCCACAGTGGTAGGAAGGCACACTGAGTGAGGGGCTGCAGCCAGGAGGGAGGGAGGGATGGAAAGAGTGTATCATGTGCAGCTCCTGAAATGGTGCTGTTGGTGGAGCAGCTGGAGAGCTGCTCCTGGCAGGTCAGGCCAAGGGGCAGCTTTTTCTGCAGCCCTGGTCCAGCATCACTTGTGTTCTTCCCCATCGTCTTCATTTTTCTATCATTATTTTTACTGCTCATTAGGGTTTATTAGCTGCAATTAGGTTTTCCTATGACTTTACACAAGAAAAATGGGTGGGGGGGTGGGAGGAGGGGGAGGCAAACCTGAAGATTTTAAAAACAGTTTTGAAAATGAATTCACCTTTCAGTAACATAATCTGCAGGAAGGCCGGTGGCAAACTGGACAAAGATTATTTCTTCATTGCACTTCCCCATGCCGGTACATGGGCCCGGTACATGGGCGTACAGCCACTCTGCAGAGCAATGCAGGACACAGCCTGGGCTGCAGCAGCCCTCCCTGCAAATACATGCAGTCCCTTCCTGGCCCTGAGTGTTGCTGTTCTTTGGACACACATTGCTTAAAAAAATAATTTGATGCAATAAAATCCAGCGTATGGGTGTTTTTGTGTTTCTTTTTAACCACGTCTTCTGGAAGCGAGTGAGTTCCTCATCCATCTTGTATTCATCTTGTATTTCCTGGTGTGATGCTGCACTGCAGCTTCCCTGTGTCACCGGGACCCCCACACCCAGCAGGACCCCACTCCCAAATGGGGCAGGGATGGGGCAGGGCTGCAGGAGGGCACTGAGTGCAGGACAGGGGCACGCTGCGGTGCTCGGGGTTAATTGCAGGATGCCATCACAGGGAGAGACAGAGATTTCTTTGTGCCAGCTCGGGGTGCCCCTGTGCTCCAGGAGAACGGCCCACAGCCAGCACTGCTTTGTGCTGCAGCCCAGGCTGACGCTGTGAGCCATTGGCTGAGCTGACAAAGTATGGGATTCCCGGCGATGTGGGGCAGTGAGGTGTCTCTGGGGTACACACTGAGCCCCATTTTTTTTCTTCCTGAGGTTCAGATCAGAAAATCCCACACTACAATGAGTAAGGCCAACTCCTGGACTCCCCCCAGCCCCTATATCTGTGGGACCGCCAGCACAGCCCTGCTGACGCTGCTGCCTGTGGCCTTCCTGAGGCTAAAGGAGGAAGGAGAGGAAGGTTTCTGTGCGTAACTGGGACTTTTCCCTGTCCCTTCAGCCACCACTGCTATAACTGACACCATTCAGGAGAACAAGAAGTACTTTCCCAGAAGGGAAGAAAGTGGTGTTGTCTTCGCTTCCAGCTATGAAAACCATGGAAACCACATAACAATCAGAGGAAAGAGGAAAGTGATGATAATGAGCAGATACCAGCTACAGCCCTACCTTGGGCGCTTTGTGTAAACAATGGCAGCTGTGGAAAACTACAGGAGCAGGAACCACACATTGCACTACATCCCTGCCCAGGGGAACTCACAGCCAGGTGGGTGAGCCAAGCTGGGGGGTGGGCTGAGCTCCCAGTGCCAACCAGCAATAAGTCTGGGGGACTGGGGACACTGTGGGGCGTGTGGGAAAGCAAATGGGCCAGGGGGACTCAGCAACGATGGCCCCACTGCTTGGTGCAGGGCAGTGAACCAGGGCTGGAAGGAGGACACAATGCCCTGCAGTGGGAGACTGGGCAGAATGGGTTCTGTCAAACTAACCTGATCCATAATTAAGTCAGTACTTGGTAATAGCTGTACTTCTAAGGCAATAGGGCTTCTGTTGTGTATCTGATCTGTAACAAATGCAACATGGCACATATTAAATGAATCAGAAAATGCCCGATGCCCCAGAAATGCAATTACAGCAGCAGATTCCTCCTACGGTTGCTGTATCTAGGAGAGTCCTCTGGGATTCAGCTCTTCACTCTGTCCTAGTACTGAGAGCAAGGAAACAGCATTCGTTCTAATATATCAGGTCATCCCTTAGGAAACAAAGGCTGGAGTCATTCTTCAGGAGAGAGCACTCCATCCCAGGAAACGGCAACCACGAAGGGCTGCAGTGATCCTGGAAATAAGTCAGCTCCAAAAGCAGCGTGTAGGAACACAGAGGAGCCAAACAAATCTGCTCTGCTGCGTGTCTGCTCTGAAGAACGTCTGGATTTGACAGAAATCAGGGAGAATGAGAGCCTTAATGAGAAACAGCCTTCCTGTTTGTCTTCAGTTCCTTCCTAATTATCTCAGCTGCAACCTGAAGGCAAAAAGGCCCGACTGCACCTGCAGGTCGGAGTGGGTGTGCGCGGAGGGGGATGCGCCCAGCACCAGCCGTCGTGCCGGCTGTAGTGCCGGCTGTAGTGCCGGCTGTAGTGCCGGCTGTAGTGCCGGCTGTAGTGCCGGCTGTAGTGCCGGCTGTAGTGCCGGCCAGCGCTGGTGCTCCCCCAGACGGTGCTGCAGCAGCAGCTGCCGCTGGATCCCTCACCTGCAGCCCCGCCCGCAGCAGCACCAGCCATACGCCCCCCGCCCCTCCGCTGTGCGCCGCTGCAGCCCCGCACCGCCCACGGCCCTCGGCGCCCTCTGGTGGTTCCGCTGCTTCCAATTTCCCCTCCCGGCCCCGCAGCAGCCCCGGGCTGCGCTCCGGGCTCTGAAATGGGCCACCATCCCCGAAAGGACAGGCTGCCGGACAGCCACCAGACGGGTGGATAGACAGAAAGACAGGCGGGTGGGCAGATAAATGGATGGTTGGACAGACAGACAGACTGGTGGACAGACGGGTGGGTAGCCAGCCAGCCAGACAAATAGGCAGGTGGATGGAGAGACAGGCACATAGATGGACAGATACAGACGGTGGACAGACAGGCAGGCAGATGGAGACACTCCCAGCTGCATCCCAAAGCAGCCCACAGCTGTGGGCTTGGTGCTCTTCTGCCTGCAGCAGCAGCACAAGGCCATGCCACAAGGACAGGTGCCCTCAGGGATACTTCTTGCACAGCTCACCTAAACATGGCAAACAGCTCTGTCTGCATTCCTCTGCCCCTTATTTCTTGCCCCCAGTAGTTCCCTCCTTAGTCATCTTATCCATCTTTCCCTTTTCTAAGCTCTCCATTACCTTTATCAAGTGATTGTTATGCTCTGGAGCCCCCCATCTTGCAATTGCTCCAAAGAAGACAGCCACATTCATAGCAGCTTTGGGTTATACATTGTGATTACAAGACATTGTGATCAGGCAGCACAAAAGAGAAGCTCTTATCCCAGCACTGTTCAATGCAGTACAATTTCAATAGCTCCCCCATAAGAGAACAGCAGAGTGCCAGAGAAGAATTCCTTACTTTGTACCAAAATGATTAATGGGAAACAGGGGGGAAAAAGGAAAGAATTTCATGTGCTGGCTAAAGGTTGCAAAACAGCCTGATAAAAACCCAGCTTTTCAGACCTGAAATGTTCAGTTATCTCACATGCACCTGAGATGACCCCTTTCACTGCAAACCGGGGCACACCTCCAGCTGAAGTTTCCCATCATTGGTCCTGTCCTTCCCACACCCCTGCTGTCACGCACTGCCTGCCTGCTGCTCAGCAACTGGGTGCTGGCAGCTGAATCTGCTTCATCTCAGCCGTGCTGGGAGAGTTTCTATGCAGAAGGAAATTCAGGTTCCATTGGGGTAAAGGTGTGGCTGTGTACACATGCCCTCCCAGCTGCAAGAAGCCTGTTCCCTCTTATCCCTGCCCTATGCTGGCTTTGCACTAAGTGAAGAGATCATCCCCGTTGCTTGGGTACCTCTGGAATTTCAGCATAGGAACTTTTTGTGAGTTTTCTTTATGCAAACACACAGCTTATGTGACCCAATATGCCACAACAGCATCACTCCTCCCAGCACTCCCTGTGATAATGGCAGGGAAAGAGACATGGCTCCTGGCTGCCACCATTGGACTTCCATCTGGAGGGCTGAAAGACGCAGCTGGGACAAGCACAGCAATATCCCTGCTGGTGCCATGGTCTTAGGATGTCCCCAAGGACAGAGGAGGCCCCGTGGCACAGATGGGCCGTGAGTGGGTCTGGCTTCACCCAAGATGTAGGAAATCCCACCTGCCCCTGCCCCTGGCCGTGCCCCTCCCAGCCGCCCTCCAGACACAGTGAGGTGTCCACAGCCCACACTAGGGGGATGAGGAGCAGCACGCAGTGTTGGGCCTGGCATCTGTTTATGTCAAGGCTGCTGCAAGCTGCCAGCTTTTTTTTTTTTCCTCTTTTTTTCCAGCCTATCTCCTGTCAGCATCCTGGCAGGCTGCATCTGCAGGGAAAATGGGCAGAAAAAGGTCTAACGGTGCTGGGGAGACTGCAGCTCTGGTGCTGCAATGAATCCCAATCTGAGCCCGCAGGGGGGGCTGTGGGATGGGGCCACTGGGCACCGCACACCCACTGCAGCCTGTTTGCCATCAATCCAAGAGGCCTGGGGACAAAAAAGGCTTTGCAGCAAGAGATGTAGAGGGGAGCAAGCACAGGACCCAAACCAGCACCCAGGGGAGCAGGCAGTGGCCCTGGCTTGCATTGGGCACGGGGTGGGAGTCTGGATTCAATCCTTGTCTTTCACCTGGGCTGGAGGCCAGCCCCAAAATAGCAGTCCAAAAACAGGATCACATGAGAGGGAAAAAATAGCAAGGCAAAGGATTATCCATACTTCTTTGTCCTATGTGGGTGCAGTGCAGCAGCTCCAGAGACAGCAGCGCCATCCCAGCCCAACACATGCCGGATACAGCTGGATCTTTCCTGGAAAGCATCAGCACCCCAATGATGGTGCCTGTCTGAGGACACCTCTTCTCCTTGGAGCCCTTCCTGCAAGCTGCTGTGAGTGTGTGAGCATGGGTGTGCAGGCATGGCTGCAGGCAGAGGGGTGAGGGGCAGGATGACCAGCACAGCACTTGCACACCCTGACCCAGCAGTGCACATGGGGTATGGCCCCTGCAGGCACACAGCCTCACCACAGGCATTGCAGCCTCTCTGAAAATGGTCTGCAATGGGCTTTTGTGGCTCCCAGAAATTGTGTGGGTTCAGTCAGGCGTGCACAGCCAGGGGAATGCTTGGGGATTCATTTTCTTCTTTCTGGACTCAGGGACCGAGGGACAGGGAAGGAGGTAGGAGACATTTCTGTGCTCAGCAATGCAGCTGCGAGGTGAGCAATGAGCCCCCACCCCGGATCTGGGGTATCTCAGGAGGCTCCTTTGACAGCAGTCTTGCAGAAAGCTTTGCCACTGCTGCTCGCTCTTGGTCTGGGAGTGCTGCACAGAACCCTCCTGCTTCCGCGCGGCAGAAAGCAGCTCTGCAGTTGCTTACTGTACCTCTAAGCAAGTCCAAGAAACACGCATTATTTGCGGCACTCGCGCAGCAGAGTCATTGGGGCAGCGAGGTGAGGGCTCCTTCCCCTCGCCACGAGCAGGAGCAGCACTGCCGTGGCCATGCCCGAGTCGGGGGGCTGCGCGGGGCCCGGGCCGGATCAGGGCACTGCCGGTCCCTCCACCTGCTGCCAACTGCGGCGTCTTTGAGACCAACCTCCCGGGCTCCGCTCAGGCCGCTTCAGATGCGGATCTGCTGCACAAACGCGCGGACGCCGTGTGACACAGCCCTGAGCCCGAGATACCCGCAGCTGAACGACGCTCCAACAGCAGTGGGGCAGCGGGCCAAGCTCTGCGCTCTCTCCTTTGCCCGCAGCAGCCACGCACAAAGCCCGCATCGGGCGCGGCTCCCTCGGGCTCATATCCCACCACCGAAAAGCCTTGAAAGCCCCGATCTGCTTTGGTCTCCTCGGCCACGGGAGGTTCGCAGCAAGCAGCAGCAGCCGGACCGGAGCTGCCTGCCCTCCGTGTGCCCCCCGCGTGCCCGCCGGGCTCAGCCCCGGGGCGGGGCGGCAGTAGCAGCAGGGCCCGCAGAGCCCGACACGGCCGTGCGGTCCGTCCCTCCCACCGCAGCTCCTCTCCAATAGGCTCGGCAGAGGGTTTTTTTTCTGATTTTTTTTTTTTTTTTGCTCTCCCCCCCCCCCCCCCCCCCCCCCTATTTTTTCCCCTGTCTCCCCTTCGTTCCGACACCAGCCAAAGGCTCAGCCCGGCGGCAGCTCCTCCGCGGGACCGTGCGGGCGGTACGTTTACCCGGGATGCAGCGTGCGGCCCCGGGAGGGGATGCGGCCGTCTCGGGCTGCGGGCGGGGTGGTGGGCAGGGAGCATCCCATCCCCATCCCCATCCCATCCCCATCCCATCCCATCTACATTCTCGTCCTCCTCCCTTCGCCATCTCACCGGGCAGCACCCAGAAGCATCCCCCGAAGCCACGGGCGCGGTACGGAGGGACCGGGAGGGGCCCGGGTGCTCACGTGCTGCCCAGTATGCTCCTACCTGGGGTTCCCCACCTGATGCTCACTGCCCCGTGGGATATGAGGACTGGAGCAGGGCCTGAGGGGGCTCCACGAGGGCACACATGGGCCAGGAGTGGGGAGAAGGGGGCAGGTTTCTTCTGCAGAGACATTAGGGGCCAAACCCCCCCAAAACCGCAAACCTATTGCAGGTGCCATTGGGCTGCTGCCACTGGGAGAATGGAGGGGTTCAAAACAACATGAATCTCATTGCAGTTTCAAAATGACTGCAAATGAACTGGAAGCTGTGGCTAGAAAATTGTATCTGAATTTGAATCCAAATTTTTTACATGTTTTATTTTGCAATACCTAAATTAGGGCCATTCAAAATAGGAAACCTGTTTCAGCAACGTGTTGCTGGAAAATGTTTATTATTAATTATAATAATTATTAATAATAATTTCCTCAATAGAAATGTCCTGGGCAGAGCCCCAGGTCCCATTGCCCCACATGCTGTTGGTGACACAGTGATGGGTGGCAGTGGGACTCAGGCCCCTCATGACCCAACAGCAACCACCTGAGCTGCAGGGAAGCTCTGCACACACAAACATGAGTCTGGACTTCAGTTGGTTCCCAGTTGCTGTGCTTGGCTTGGCAGTGATAAGCAGGACAGTGCCTGAGTGTTCTCGCTGTGAAATGGGGTCAGCACAGCTCCCTCCGGCCACTGCTTGGTGTGCAGAACAGACTTGAGTTGGGGCTGACCGCAGTTCGGGTCCAGGGAGGCCTCAGCCAGCCCCAGCCCTTTGGATAACCTCCCCTTCCAGCTCCACCCTGCCCAGGGGAGAGCCTCCCCCTCCCAAGCTCTCCGAATGACTCTGGCCTCCCTCCCACTCCCAAGACCTCGATCTTCCCCCCATCCCAGCAGCTCATCACGCAGCTGGCCACAGCGGCACCTTCTGTGCTGTTTCCCCAGCAGCAATGCGGCTCTGCTGCTGCCGCTGCCTCCCCAGCCCTGGGGCTGCATCCCCACCGCAGCAGTGCTGGTGCTCAGCTCTTCCTGTGCTTGCTTTGTGTGAATTTTCCTCTGTGCCAACTGGCATGAGCAAGCTAAAATGCTCACAGACATAGCGGGGAGCAGCATGGCAGGGGGAGCATGAAGGAGCTGCACAGCACCCAATGCACCCAGGCAGGGCAATCGGAGCTGGGGATGTGTTTTCTGGTGTGGGCAGCAGTTACAGTTCACAGTGCCAGCCATAGGGATAGCAGCCCCTGCAGGTTCATCTCAGTCAGCCTCCTCTTGTTTCAGTGTACTTCTGATGATGCATTCATAGAGCAGATCAAATCTGGTCCTTCTAAATATTTGCTTTCTCTTCTGATGCCAAGTCAGAACTTGAAAATAATACTACTAATAATAAATGAAAGAGCTTAGCCATTAGAAAGACCCTTTTCTTTCCTCAGTAAGAAAGATGGGGATTTTCCTCCTGGAAGAGCTGTGACACAGAGCAGTCACCTGGAGCAGTCATTTCTCTGTGCAGCCCCAGCAGTGCTGCTGGTGCACATCTGCATTTTCTACTCCCATGCACAGACTGTGTGCACCCATCCCAGGGAAAGTTCCAGAGTTCGTGGCAGAAGCAGCGTTCCGGCTTCCTGCAGGAAGCAGTCCCCTTTCAGCTCCATTTCCAGGGCTGTGCGAGGCCCTTAGTGCCATGGTTGGGTAACCAAATGGAAATGCTTCCATTCATTTCTCAAGAAGTCCATGACACTACATGGGAGGAGGCAGGAAAAAGGATTTTCAAGAGACACTGCAATCCGGAACCAAAAACAGGCACATTTCTGCAGGAAATAAGCCTCATTTTAGGAGATTCATTAGAGAAAATTGCAGCTTTTCAATGAGGAGGTCATCACCAACTTTTACTGCCTTGGGGCAATAACTGTTGGTGTGTGCTGACGTCAATCCCAGCTCCTGCTGCCTGTGCATCCTGGGCTGTGCCTCAGCAGGGCCATGAGCTCCTCAGGCCCTTTCCATGTGCCAGGTGCCACCTCCCACTGCAGTGGCAGCAGATGCCACCAGCTCCACTGCAAAGCTGCCATGGTGCACCTCTGCCTCACTCCAGTGCCACCTGCTGCAGTGGTGCTCCTTCCTCTCTGCAACCCCAGGAGCACTACTGCAAAAATGCAAGAAAATTTGCCTCCTGCATTAAACAATCCCCTTTTAATAATTTCATGACCCCCAGAATGGCAGGGGTTTAGATGAGATGAACAGATGCCTCTCCGAATGAGGGCTCAGAAATAAGAGGTTGCAAAGAACAGTGGAGAAAGATGGTCTTTAGCCAGAGATCAACCCAAAAGATGGTCCTTAGCCATTGGTCAGACCTCCACCAGCCTGCAGCCTGAAAGAACTGGGTAAAGCCTTGGCTGGTTTCCACAAGCAGGATGCTAGCAGTGCCTGAGTGCTCTGACAGACCTGCAGGGCTCGAAGCATGGGAGTTTCCTTCCATCTGCAGATCCCAGGTCCTTCACAGGAGCTCAATGCACCTGAAATGCACTGAGGACTGATGTGTCCTGGGGCACTGATCGACAGAGAAACCCCAGCCCAGTTCTGGGTACAGGGCAGGCAAACACTTGTGTTGTGTCCTGCAGCACCTGCCTGAGAGAGCAGAGAGGACGGGCACAGCTGGCACTGCCCTCTGGCACAGCACTAGGGCTGCTAATGCTCAGGGCTGGGGCAGCTTTAGAAATCCCACATTCATTTTGTGCAACTGCACGTTGTTGATTATTGCCTGTGCTAGAGGCCTGGCTGGCTCTGCTTTTTAAGCCACTCACAATAGAAATCTGTTTGCAGAAGAATTTGCTGAAAACCAGTTCAGCAAGAGAGAGAGGCACTGCTGCTTTGTCACATTATCTCTGTCCCAGTGTGCAGCATGGCCTGAGTGAATGCAATAATCCTCCCTTCCTCTCCACTTGTTAAACAAGAGAGCAGCCTGACTCAGTATTCCCCAGCAAGAGCAGTCAGTACTATTTACCTTGCATCCAACATCAGTGTCCCCTCTGCTAATGCTGTGGGGGCAGACAGCAGCAGATCCTGCAGCCCTGCAGAGCATTGCCCTGGTGCAGGACAGCGGGATGACTGCAGGCTGTGGGCACTGTCTGCAGTGTGCAGAGAGCTCTGGATGTGCAGTTAGCGCCAGGCCCATCTCTTTCCTACAGCTCATATAACAGAATGGTTTGTTTCCACAGCTTCTCAAATGGGCAAACAGGCAGATAATTGTCTGGATTTTCAGGCCTGGGCATTCAGCACAGCCCCTCTCCATTCTGTTTCTTCTTTCCCAAACTGATCAGGCCTGAGCCCTCCCCAGGATGACACAGAGGCACCTAAAGAGGAATGAGATCACCCTGAGAAACTGCACCTAGCAGAGCGGTACCAGCAGGGGCACAGATAAAGTGAGAGAACAGAGGAGATTAAAGTTGCCTGTTACAGACACACGGTGGCACACAGTCATGGAAGAAAGCAGGAAAACTGAGAGGCATGAAAGGAAACCCATCAATACATAGGGGGAGAGAGCAAGACAGCAGAAAGCCCTTCCCTTCATGCAGCTCTGTTGCAGAACACAGGCAGGAGAAGGCACAGAAGCACTTTGAACTGCTCCTCCCAGGATGTTCCTCACCTTCCCATTAGCTCAGCCCTTCCCCAGGGTGGGGAGGTGCTGCTAGCAGGTGGCTGCAGGTTAAACCAACCATAAAATGGCAATTTTCTGGCTGTGGTCCCTGTAACAAGACAGCACTATGCTTTTCCCTTCAGGACTGCTGCAGGAGTGGGGTTGCCCGCTGGCCTGCAGGGTGACATCTCCAACCCCTTGGTCTCCTCAGACTCATTCTGGTGTGGTGTTGTCCTCAATAAGGTTTGCTCTTTGCCCACAGCAGTCTAGACACAGGGCTGTGCGTGACTCACAGTGTTCTTGTGCTCAGAACGTTTGTTCCTACTTCTTAATTTAGAGCCGTGCTCCGAGAGGAGAAATCTGGGCGTCAGCCTTAACCTTGGGACTTTTCTTCCCACGCCTCTGGCATTAGCAGGCTGATGGTCCCACCTCCGGGTGAGTCCCTGCAGCGCCCTTCTTTCTGCCTCAGCTTCTATTTCCACACCAGGTGTGCGGTGCTCCAGCACTGACCCCAGCCCCACAGCACCCCCAGGCTCAGCCACCTGAGGTTGGGGTGAGCACAGGGCAACAGCCCCAAGCCCAGCATTTCCCTCTTCGATCCCAGCTCCACACTCTGGGTGAACAGGAGGGGGAGATCTTCACCACCACAACTCACAGCCTGCACTGCACTGGGTGATCTCTGCACTGCTGTTTGCTCATAGCAGTGTGCATTGCAGACAGGAGCACTCAGATGGGTATGTTTTTCATTGGGATTTCCATCTCCCTTTATATTTAAGTTCTGAATGGAGCTGGGGGGGAGGGCAGGGGGGCACTGTGGGGTCAGTGCTGCAGGTAGTGGCTTTCATGCTGGGGAACTACAGCTGTCGGGCTACATGTGGGCACAGGGCAGGCAGCATTGGGCAGTTTGGGGCTGGCGTTGCTTGGATGAGCCCTTTTCCTGTGCCAAAAGCTTTGTAGATAAGGGGTTGCTTGTGTCCCAGGCCAGGCAGGTTTCAAAGGGGAAGGCCACATACAAATGGTTTTTAAATTTCTGGAGGATTAATGTTGCTTTTGGGTTTTGTTTTTTTTTGGGGGGTGTTGGTTTTTGTTTGTTTGTTTGTTTTTGGCTCAGTTCAGTGTGTTTAAGGATCTGGGATGTCCCCACCTTCTGCCACCACTGCAGCTATACTGGGTCACATCCGGGGGCCAGCAGAGCCCCATGGTGTCCCCTCACCTCATGCAGGTGTTCCAGAGCCAGGCCACCACCAGCCTACAGACGTCTCTGCACCCTCCAGCCATGCCAGGCTGCAAATAGCCCGTG
This sequence comes from Excalfactoria chinensis, assembly GCF_039878825.1. NCBI lineage: Eukaryota > Metazoa > Chordata > Aves > Galliformes > Phasianidae > Excalfactoria > Excalfactoria chinensis. Next base: position 1,154,421 of record NC_092837.1, read on the forward strand.
TGGGTGGCACCTGGTGGCAGCGCTCCACGAAGCACTTGGTTCCATCAGATGTTTATAATTGCAGCTGTCTCTCCTGTGCTGTGCTGTTGGTGGCTGCTGGTGTTTGCAGGGATCAGACAGGGCAGACGGGCTGTTGAAAACCACCAGCTGTCTCCATGCTGGGCTAGGGAGAGCAGCAGTTCTGTGGCAGGGCTGTTTTCCTTGGAGCTGCGGTCATCACCAGCCATGCAGATGTCTCATGGGGACAGACTGATGCTCAGCTCTTCCATTCACAGGTGCCTCACATGCTGCTGTCTGGGGCTTCTGCCAAGGTTAACCCATGTGTCAGCTGTGCTCCTCTGACTGAAAGTGAGGGTGGCACATGGACACCTGGGGACCCAGTGAGCTGTTCTGAACTGAGAGCCCCCAAAATGTTGCCCAAAGTCTGCATGCCAAAGAAGCAACATAACATAGAATCATTCAGGTTGGAAAAGACCTCTGAGATTATCCAAGTCCAACCACTGACCCATCCCCATCATGCCTACGTCTTGCTCTACAACAGCAAAAAAAAATACACAGAAGTGCCTACTCACCAGCAAAATGCAGTGGCTCATCATCCCCCACTAATTAATCTGTTAGGATTTTTCTGTAGAGCCTCTCAGCTATGTGTATAAAGGTTTGGCTCTGAGCCTGCCTTGCTCCAACAGAGCAGAAGGATCTTTCCTTTGGATCACTCCTTGCATGTTCTCATGCCCTGTGGTTTCACACAGTACGGCGTTTCTCCAGCCCTCAGGTCATGCAGATAAGAAAATTATTATTTATTGGAGGATTTTCCCAGTAATAGCAATCATTATCTCAAGCAATTGTTGCACTATTAAGTTACTGAGCAACAGCATTCATGGCAAAACACAGCCCAAGCTGTTTACTTGTGCACCCATAGCTACTCAGTGCTACAGTTAAAGATGTTAAGCAGCAGAACTCTGAGCAGAACTCTTCCAGGCAGCTTTTCCTCAGAACTTGACAAGCCATGTTGCCATCAGACAATGAGTTTGAAGTGCAGATAATTAACTCCCCTTGCTTTTTTTTTTTTTTGGGTAGTAAATCACTGCTGAGCTTATGGTGAACCCAGAGACCAAGTGATTTTCCTTGGAACAGCACAGACTGAGGCTTGATTTCTAAGTGATGATGTGTCTACTGATGGTTAACCACGGGTATGGATGTGGAGTTTCACTTGGCGTGGAGATGAAACCTTCAGTTCCAGGCATCCTTCGTTTCTCTGGCGAAGGACACGCTGCAAGTCTGAACCCAAACTCAAATCCCCATTTTGAAGCCAGAGCCAACCCTTGGTTGAGCTGTGCTGCTCTTCACAGGGGCAGCTGAAGGAAGCATCCCATCTGACAATGTAGGCAAATTCCTGCTGTTCACTCCTCACTTAAGCCCCACGCCTCATTAGCAGCAGCATGCCAATGTTCTGGACTCACGTGGGTGATGAGAGCTTGGTATGGCTGGCAGCCAACAGCAGGGTGATGGAGGGGGCATCAACCATCAACAAGGCTCTTACCTGGAATCAGGGAGGCATTGCTTGGGGTGGGGCCCACAGCATACAAGAGGAGAGCCACATCATCCCTTGGCACAAGGGCATAGTATAGTGCAAGATCTGGGGGTGAGAATCTGTCATTTGGTGTCAGGCAAACAGCTTTCCTGGGTAGAGCTGGGATGCAAGAGCAAGATGTAGAAGGGCTGGAGGAAAACATAAAGGAAAAGGAAAGCATAAGCAGAGCAGCAGAAAGAAGCCATGAGCAGCCTGCCCAGGGCTGGCACTGCTGTCTGTCTGCGGGTGTGTGGGGTGGGAGCCAACAGCCATGGGGCAGCCACACCTGAGACCAGACAACCTCAGCACTCCCAGCTCTGCGGTCTGACATTTCATAGGGACAGCAGCAGTGGGTGGCAGGGGGAGCAGTGACATTTGTGAGCTGGGCAGCATCACCCAGCCTCACCTCCAGCACTCCAGGACCACAGCTGTCCTCCCTCCTGCACCACCCATCCTGCTCTGCAGCAGCCCTGCAGGCCTCTGCTGCTTTCTCTAGGAAGCAGAGCACACCCAGACCCACAGCAGGGAGAGGGGCATGCAACCCAGCTGTCAGCTCCAGGGGCTTCTTAAAAACCACTGCAAGTGAGTGCTGCTTTAGAACACTGAGCACCTATGTTGTAAAGTGAGCACTGTAGCTCAGCTACAGGGACCTGCCAGAAGAGGAGTCCCTTCCTCCCTCAACACTGCCCCTTCCCACAGTAGAGCACTCCATTATCCTTTATACTTGCCTCCTTCGATGCTCTGTGTGCAAAACTTCTCTCCCATTGCCCTTTGCTGGAGAAACTGAGCCCTCATGCTTCTCTGTCCAAAGTATACTTTCCACACAACGGGTCCCACACATCTGGTGTGCACTGGGATTAACAATTGAATCCCACACATGAGACAATGGGATCTGCATCTACAGCCAGCACTGCTCACAGCCACGTCCATGTTCCTGGTCCGAGCCCAGGCAGGCTGCAGGGAGCAAGACCCTCCTGGCACTGCTCCTCCTCCCGGGCTGGGCCAGCTCCAGGAGCTGCAGCTGTAATTAACTTAATCACCAGATTGCAGGAAGGTGTGGGCAGGGAGGTAGAATAGGCAGGCAGGCAATTAGAAAGCAGAACATCACTTAGTTTTCCTGTCTCCCCACAGATGCCACTGCTTTGCTGAGATGTACTGAGTCCCAGAAACCTAATGTGGCTTGATCAGAACTCAGCTATAGGCACACTTCTGTCTCCAGGACATGCAAATGTTACCCAAGGGCTCCTCTTCTCTCTAGGTGATGTAGGAATAGGATTGCAGAATTACAAAGGTTGGAAAAGACCCCAAAGACAACTGAGTCCAACTAACACCCCATCTCCATCGTGCTGCAGGTCCCAGGGCCACCCATGCACAAGGAAGCCTCTGCTGAGCTCTGATCCTGCCTGCATCCATCACAGCCTCTTATTTGGGGTGAGGAAATTCATCCCACACAGTCAATCTCCAATACTTATAATGAATAAAATCCCCATTTTATCCAAGCACTTTTCCCTCTGCATGCTCCAGCTGCTCTGGGACCCCCCCACCAATTCCCTGAAGCCATACTTGTCAGCCCCAGGGCAGCAGGAACCCAGCAGGGCAATGAACAGAGGAAAGCCAGAGCCAAAAGTTCTTCTAGAATGTTATAACTGTTGTATCCACAGGGCCTCACATGTAACAGCAGAACAGCAACCTACAAAGATCAGATCCATTCAAAGAGGTCAGAAAGGGTCTAAAGGGAAAGGAGTGGTGAGGACATAAAGAGGCAGACAGGAAAACAGTGTGTATGCTGTGCAGTAGCTCAGAAGTCTCGGAGCCCAGCCATTTTACTGGGCTTCTACCCCCCCAGAATAAGACCCCTAGCATTAACTTAGGTTCAGGTTCTCTCTTGCACTCTTATTTCTATAAAAACCTGATGGTTTTTTGCCAAAAGTGTAATAGTAGGGCCAGGAGCTGTACTGTGTGTGGAATACCAGCTGCACAGTCATAAAAGGCTGAGAACAGCAGCAGTATTTAGCAAGGAGAGACAATAGGAGTGGAAAATTGTGTTCATTCAGCTTTTCTTGTGGAGTCAAAGGCAGCTGGCGAGCTCTGAGAGCCTCCTAAAAATAGGGGAAAAAAAAAAACAAAAACCAAAACCTAAAGACTTTAAAGGAAATACGTGAAAGTGAAGGCAATGTTTCCAGCAGAGCTGCTCTGTTAAAGCTATCCATAGACACCCCTGGCTGTGCAGACCTGCAAGTGAAGAAGGAACGCACCCCAATCTGCACCTCACCCATGTCAGCTGTGGTGCTGGGACCCTGCACAGAGCCCATGGCTGCAGGGTGGGCTCCTCTGCTCCCTCCATCACCTGCCAGGAGGCATCCGGTGCCTTTCATTCTCTGAGCAGAGTTAAAGGAAAGAGTAATTTACTGGAAATTGCACAACACTGCTGGTCTTGATTAATGCTCAGCAAAGCACTGCAGCCTGCCTAGCTCATCAGGTGACAAGCAGTCTGCTGCCCAGGGAAAGCCCAGTAGCTGGTGTGGAGTTGAACCACTACAAGTCAAGTATGAACCAGTGGAGATGGGTGTGAAAGTTGGGCTGGGTCCCTCAGAGAAAGGTTAATGCTCTGAGATTGAAATGGGTCTGGAGCAGGTTCAGGGCTACAGGCAGTGAGAGAGGAACTGGCTGGAAGCCAGATCTCAGAGCTAAGCAGGCACCAGCTGGGGAACCTCATCTCTGGTGCAGTGCTGCTCCCTGGGCACTGTTCCAGCCAACCCGATGCTGGAAGCACAATAAGCACAATTCTGCAGAGAGGGCAGCGGTGAAATGTTTAAAGCATCACACAGCCAGGACCTGCCTTCTGAGCCCACAGCAGCCAGAGCAATCTCAGCCCCACCTGCAGCACCACTTCAAGCGCTGCCCAGGATGGGGGCACTGCCAGACACAACTCAGCCTCAAGGGAAGAGAGTGCTTCTTCATTTCTCCTCAGATATCTCTTGCTGTTTTGATAGACGCTTGCAATACAATAGAAAACAGCAGTGACAGCAGAACAGCAAGAACCCGGGCTGTAGCAACCAAGGATTTACCCAAGTGCAACAGTCATGGGCACAGAAACAAAAGAAGAAAACCTGCTTACCCTTAGAAGGCCTCCAGTAGGCAGGAACCTCCAGTGAGATGCCCTCACCTCCACTGCCAACCCTTAAATGAGGTCTGGGAAGGGGTGGATCCTGGCTCCAGCCCTTCCATCATGCAGGTACACTGCATGCACCTGAGCTTCCCTGGGTTGGCCCTGCCTTCCCAGCAGGTGCTCCATCACTGCTGCAGGCTGTGACTCAGCATTTCTGCTATTAGACTATATTGGGGTACATCTGAAAGAAAGGGATGAAGCCTGGGAACTGACTGGAGGGGGGTTGGAATGGTTGGGCATGTTTTCAACAACAGCAGTGAAGCCTTATTTCCATGGTTTCAGTCCTCAGTGATCAAAACTTAACAACAAAAATTGGCACTTCCATGTATTTTTATCTTCTGTGTGCTTTGGGGATCCACTTGGAGGAATAGTTTCTCCTGGCTGCTCTTTGGAGGAGAAGTTGTTTCTAAGAACCAACCTGGCACCAGTTCAACCCTAATGCAGCTGTAATGCAACTCAGTGCTCAACTGATGTTTTCACAATCTTTAGATACACATAAATAGTGACTGTGTCACCCCATAGTATAGTTATGGGAACAAATAACTCTTAAAGTCACTTTCTGACTTACCAGACATTACTAGGTTCACCCTGTGCCCCATAAACCCACTTCTCTACAAGCCCAAAGAGTGTTGCCTATGAGAGGCAGAATTTTCATGGTGGTTTAAGTGCAGCCTCAGTGCCGGGCTCTTGTCTTTCTGTTACAGCTGGGAGGTAAAGCTGCACAACTGTGATATGGTCTGGATTCAGTCCCCTTTTTCCACACACAGCTGATCACTGTGGGTAAATCTCCCCCTCAAGGCCTGAGCAGTGGAAGCCCCCTAAGCCCTTACTTATCTCCCAAAATATCTAAGATGTGTTTAGATCCTCAGCATGTGTGTGCCTGGGCCAGGTGAACGCCTCGGCACAAAGCAATGCTTGTTATGCAGCGTGCTGCCTTGTGTTGCAATTCTAGTCACAGCCAGGACAGGAAGGTATAATAGTGGTGAGAACCATTAACCTGGGCTGCTTCCTCCTGTGGGTTCCAATCAGACATTGGGTGGTTTCCAAACATGTTTTCCAGAGTATAATTTTAGCTTGTGCGTCAATAGAAAGCAAAAAGAAAACAGAACTAACTGCGATACAATTAGAGGGACTGCATCCCTGCTGCCAGCAGGACGACCCCAGCCCTCCCACTGCAGGGAGCAGCACCTGCGTGATTCACCTGCCTTGGCCCCATCCCTCCCTGTCCCTATAAGCACAGCACTGCGGGCAGCTCACCATCCCGCTCACACCTCCCATCTCCCACAGCCTGAGCCATGGCCGAGGGGGAGATAACCACCTTCACTGCCCTGACCGAGCGCTTCGGCCTGCCGCTGGGCAACTACAAGAAGCCCAAACTCCTGTACTGCAGCAACGGGGGACACTTCCTACGGATCCTGCCGGACGGCAAGGTGGATGGGACACGGGACCGGAGTGACCAGCACAGTAAGGACCGGCCGGGCTGCTTGGCTCTCCTGCTTGCTTGCATGTCCTGCATTGCTTGGTCAGCCTTACCAGCGGAAAGCAGCCTGATATGGGTGTGCAGGAAATGGTGCAGCCAGGAAGGGCAGCCAGAAGGGGTTCCAATTGCAGGGATGTAATTGAGGGGTTAATTGCAGAATGCAGGCAAGCTGACAGCTGGAAGACTGGGGAGGAGCTGCAGCCCTGCACAAACACGCAGCCATCACACCTGATTTGATGGCATCTTTGCATGTCCCTGGGTCAGACAGCAGTGGCACTGCACACGCGATGCCCTTGGGCAGCACGACTGTGCTTCTTACACATGAATCAGGTGCTGGGGCTTAGTGTGCTGAACGTGTTGTGTCTGTGTGCTTTGTATGCAGCATCCTCTCATCTTCAGCACCTTCCCTTTCTCTTGTGTGGTTAATTAAGTTCCTGCAGGATGCAGAAGTCCAAAAGAGGCGAGAATAAGGCTGGCCTGACCCACCTGCAGCAGCACCTTGCCCCCAGCAGCTCCCCTAGCTGTGTCACCCACATGAGGCACAAAGCAGCTGTGTGACACTGATGACACAGTGGTACGATGGGTTCCATTAGGGAGCTTTAAGCTCTGGGGGCCACTGCACTTCCAAAGTGCTCAAGAGGATTTGGGAAGTGGGAGCCCAAGGCAGTGGGGCTGGACTCTGCCCTGCTCCACTCATGGTGCTCAGCAGCATAGCCTGTTATTTCATATCCTGGGTGCTTACTGGAATATAACTGGGATCTGCAGTTATCCAGATCTCAAATCTGGTTTGGGAGGAGAACTGAGAGGAGCCAAGTTGGCCTCACAAATTCTAGGAAAACACTTTTTTTTTCCCCATTAAGAACCCATGTGGCTTTCTTCCCAAGCTCAGTCTTTCCTCATGCTTCAATGAGCAGCAGCATTCTAGGTACAGACACCATTCCCTGCTCCTTGCAGCATCCCAGCAGCCCTGGGGACAGCCCTGAGTCTCCATCCTCAGGACCTCCAGCCCACTCCCAACCCCACCAGCCTGAGCCCTGCATTCAGCATCTCCTCCCCAGCTACTCTTGCTCCTCACTGGCCGCCAGCCAGGCCATGTGCTGGGAAGCCCTGCCCGCCAGGAACCCCCTGCAAACAATCCTGTAAACGTGGATATCTGACCAGGCAAATATTTACAGAGTGAACCCAGTGCAGGGCAGTGTGCCAGTGGGAACTGCCCCTATGGACGTGAAGCACTGCACTCTGGGGTCCTGCCCATGCACTGCCACTGGCACCACTGTTCCAGAGAAGCTCTTATTTTTATCTGACATCGCCTTGTCAAGTGCTAGGCACAGAGTGAAGGAGGATATCTAATGGGAAACAAAAAGTCACTTATCCTAGGCCACTGCACCCAGCACTAATTCCATTCCTGGTCCTTCACTGCATTGCTCAGCACCCCATGCCTTCAGCATGAAGTGAAAAATGTTACATGAGCATTTCAGAGGCTTGAGGAGGAAATAAGCCCATGCTCCTCTCCAAAACCAGCCTTATCTTACAGGGAAGAGGTAACAATGCTCTGTGTCCCATTAAGGATTAAGTAAATTAAGAAAAGGAGGAAGGAGATTGAGTTAAAGCACTCACTTGTGCTTCACTCCTTGGGCACTGAGTGCTAGAGAGACATTCCCAGGGCTGCTCCACTGCACTGCTCTGTCCATGGGCTGCATGGCACAGAACATGGCTCATGGGCATCTGCAGGATGTCTGCACTGTTATTCAGGATGAGGACCAGTGCCTTCCCTCTGTCTGCTGCCCTTCTGCAGCTTACAGGAGGATCCAACACCTGGGTGTATGACCCAGCTCCCCAGGGCACAGACCTTGCCACGCAGCAAGGCATGGTGCACTGCAATACCAGTACCTGAGGTCTGTCTGTCCTGAAATACCTCTTCATACGTCACTCCTTAACTATCTTGTCAAAACCACAAAGGAAATTTGCAAATTAGAGTCCGAATTAAAACCCCAATTTCCTGTGTCCCATTCCAGCATCTTAACCAAAAGTCAGCCCTTCCTTTTGATGTAAAATAAGGCAAAAATTGGTCTTTGGTTCCCCAGACATGGCTGTGGAGTTTCTCTGAAGGGGAGGGCACAAGGAGATGTTATTATTACACTCTGTACTGTTTCTCTTAAACTCTTAAACAAAAACACCCTGCTCAGTTTCCTAGCACCTGGGCCATTATCTCTCACCACTTTCCCTTTTTCCATGTCCCTATTTTCCTTTTTACACTATTGTTGTTGTTTTAATTTTACTTCCAGTTCAGCTCCAGCTCAGTGCGGAAGACGTGGGTGAGGTCTATATAAAGAGCACAGTGTCGGGGCAGTACCTGGCAATGGACACCAATGGGCTCCTGTATGGCTCGGTAAGCTGCAGCACACCATACAGGGGCCTGGCAAGTGGGGATCCACCATCCCTGGGGCAGTTCCAGAACATGGGGATGTGGCATGGGGGACATGGTCAGTGGGCCTGGTGGGCTGGGCTGGGGTTGAGGATCTGAGAGGTTGTTTCCAGCCTTAATGATCTGTGATTCTATGATCTGGTGCCCAGGAGCTGCAGGACACAGAGTCACCAAAAATAATCCAGGTCTTTGATATCCATTTATAGCAAAGTGCACATCCCATATCCCTGTTGGTAGGCTTCTCAGCCTTGCCAAGGAGATGCTTTGCTCCCCATACTCGTGGGCTGTGGGCATCGGACTGCAAGTGAGTCAGGACCAAGTCAGAAGCCCATACTGTACTGTGTGGTGGGCACGGGGAGAGGGCAGCAGCCCCCAAGACGCACCCTGCCCCATGACACCCCTCTCACTAACCCCCCCACAACTCTTTTCCAGCAGCTACCGGGTGAGGAGTGCCTGTTCCTTGAGAGGCTCGAGGAGAACCATTACAACACATACATCTCCAAAAAGCATGCGGACAAGAACTGGTTTGTTGGGCTGAAGAAGAATGGGAACAGCAAGCTGGGGCCGCGGACTCACTATGGACAGAAGGCCATCCTCTTCCTCCCATTGCCAGTGTCAGCTGACTGAGCCCTGTCCCACAGCTCACAGCCACCCCTGCCCTGGCACCGGCCACCCGCCCCTGCTGCCCCTTTCTGGTGTTCCAATGAAGAGCCAAGTGTGCCCCAAGCTGTAGGTAAAGGCTTGAACCAAACCGGACCTGAGCTGCTCAGCCTTGCACGACCCTTTGCAGCAGTGATGAGGAGCCTCAAAGACAGCCATGCACGGGAATGTGTGGTTTCCAGCACAGCTGCTGTTGGAACCCAGCACTCCCAGTGCTCTGTGTCACCCCATTTATCCATCCAAGTACGCTGCTGCCAATAAGCCTTCAAGCAACTTCCAGCATTGCTGTTGTTCGTGTTACTGAGTGAGAGCCCAGCAAAAAGCTTGCAGATAACTTCACCATACTAAGCCAAGCTAATGCCAGCCAGGAGCCCCAAGTCCTCAGCATCTTAACCTTCCTTAGAATACTGCTGTACCTCATGCTAATATCTGCCACGTTATTTGTATTTATTTATTAAGTAAATCTGTCTCTTCCACAATCCATTTGTAAGTGCACATGGCACCAAATGCCCTGACACTGTCCTGGAGATGCTGGAGCAGAACAGGAGCAGCAGAAGTGCTGCAGTTCACACGGCTGAGGGGCACAGTGAGATTCCTCCTGGGTGACAGCTGGGCTGGGGACACAAAGCTGGAGCTGCATGGCTCCCAAATGCTCTTTTCAGTGCTTCCTTCCCTACAGCCCCTCCTGCTAGGCCTGGCTTTCCATACTGGACAGCAAAGGGAAAAAGGCATTTTGGTCCATAGCATAACATAACAGTGTTAAACATTCCTCTGTTCAAATGACAATTCTAGGTCAGTGGTGAAAAGCGCTCCTCTTCTGATTAGAAGAAATGGATAATCGCATTTATTTTACCTTTATTTTTGTATAATAAATCCTTGGAAACTGCAGAAGTGTGTGTTTGGTGGGAGCACTGCACTGCTCTGCAGCTCTCTGTGCTTCCCGCAGTGGTTGAGTGGGACACAGCATCAGGTGTGTCTTATTGCACCCACTGTGAGCACACATAGAGCTTGAGGAACCACAGACATCACCTCCCAGTTTTCAGTTACAACCCACAAAAGCCAAAAGGCACACTTCTACTGCAAACACTAATTAAAACATTTTAATTAGAAGAAAGAGGGAAGTAATGCTTGCAAAAGTTTACTCGGCACAAGCAACTTCCCCTCCTTCCCCTCGAAAGTAAACCACAGCTGTAGGATACACCCCTGCACTACAAGCAGGCTGGGTGCTGCTCCTGCACTGCCCAGGACCTGCGTCCATTCTGCAGCACTGTCTGATCTGTGCATCAGAGCACACCCTGTGCAACCCACCTCAAACACAACTCGATTACTAAAGGTCAGTGAGCAATGATCCGTCAGCTGTGTCCCCATCACAAGCAGTGCACAGGTACAACTACCTGAGTGCCCTTTACACCTCAGTGAGAGCAGCTGCACTGTATGGGGCTGGGGGCAGGGCTCAGCATGCTGCGAGCATGGCATAAAGGGGGCCCTGTGCAGGGTGTGCGGCAGGGCTGGGCCCTGCAATCCCCGCTCTCATTGTTCCTACAAATTTATATGTGCATGAGAGTTGTTAAGTCTGACATTTAAACTGGTACTTAGCAGCATTGGGCCTGAGTGTCTGCCAAAAGCCCAGCAATAGGGCAGTGGGAGGGCAGGGACAGGAGGATGATGTGAGGATGACACAGGCACGGCTCTGTACCAAACTCAGAAGTGCTGTGGGTGACGCTGGTGATGGCACACAGAGCTGTGAGCTGGAACAGGGCAGAGCGACGTGGACAGAAAGCAGCACCAGCAACTTGCTTAAACATGGTGACAAATCTCCCTGTAAAACCCTTCACTGTCATTCAAGTGAGAAAGGAACGAGTGCATGCACAGAAGAGCCGGGCTTCTAATTAAACTGGAAAGTTGGAAAATATAACCATGGGTTGAGCTGTGCTGCCTCCCAACACCTCATTAACCACAGAGCATTCCTCTCATTAGACTTCTGCACTCAGAAATGAGCACCTCTGATACACACTTGACACCCAACTGGGGGAAAATGTCAACACTTTGTCTGGAAAATAATTCCCGAGGAGGCCGCAGTGATGGATTCAGACAGACGAGCAAGGAGGGATGGCGGCACCCGGGGAAACCACACAGTGCTCAGAGAGCTTTGTCCTCAGGGTGAGAGGTGAGCGGAAAAATAACACTTGGAAGGCTCAATGAAAGTATCGCTTAAAGATCTTCCCCAGGAGGTGTGCGGCTGTGAGGGGGCAGCGCCGGTGCCACCGCTCGGCCCCCAGGAGGGCAGCAGCAGTGCGGGGCTCTGCGCTCCGCTCAGGGCTCTGCCCCGCGGCGTGTCCGTCCGGCACCGGGGAGCGGAGCGTCCAAAGTCGCAGCCATCGCTGCACGAGGAGCGCTGCAGCTTTTGTTTTTTCCCCTTTAAATCTCACCCTTTACATTAAATAAACAACTCCCTGACGCGCTGCCAGTTGTTAGGAAGGAATGTAAATCTGGGTCTAACGGCTCCCATCTGTTCTCCGTGGATTACACGGAAATGCCCATGAAAGGTAAAGGCTGGGACGAGTTGCAGGGACTGGTTGCGGTCCGGCGCTGCCCGTACAACCCCAGCCGGAGCCTGGGTCTCTTGCTGGAAAGACAACACAGATCAAGTCCATCCCTCGGAAGCCTCTCTTCCACCGGCGGATTTAAACGAGAGCAGAAATCCCGAACGCAGCGCAGCTACTCGCGCCCGGAGCCGCCATCTGCGCTCTCCCCGCCTTGTCCTCCCGCCGGCCGCCAGCAGGTGGCAGCGCCGAGGCGCTGTGCGCGCACCGCACGGGGGTGATCGGGGCCGCTCGGGGCCCGTCCGGGCTTCGCCAGCTTGGAAAGGCAAAGCGCCGACATCTGCGTCCGCGTGGGGACCCCGAACGGAGTGGGAGAGCACGTCAGGGACACACGGTCCCCATGGCGCAGCGCTGAGGGCACCTCCTCGCCCCGTCCCTTCCATCTCGTGTGTCGGGGTGGGGAGCTCCCCAGCAGCGCCCATCCGGAGTAACGGGAGTAATGGGCTGGGGAACCCACGCGGCCAAGGATCCAGTTCCCCGCGGGGAACAGGCAGGGAAAGAGAGGCTGGGCTCCTGCGAGCCGGGATGGAGCCTTGGATCACACGCAGAACATTCATCCCACAAAGCTGCTTCTTCCTTTTCCTTCAACTCAGTGGGCTGCTTTGCCCGTGAGAGAGCGCTCAGACCGAGCCTGAAAAGCCAGAACAACTGAAGCAAGGAAGCCTGAAATAATCTATTATTAAACTCTGGGAATCCAAGCAAAAGGAAAGCTTGGGTTTCCGCAGCTTTCCTGTGGTTGGCATTTTGGAAAGCCTGCTGGAGGACACACACATCTCGATACTGGGCGGCCAGGGAGAGGGCTGCAGCCACGGAGCCATTGCCATTGTCCCCATCACCATTCCCAGTGCTGGGGTCTGCCCCAACACACTGCCCCTCTGGCCAGGGATCTCATACTGTGTCCATCCGTTGTTTAAACAGGAGCAACTTCCATGGTGAATGTCACATTAGGATGAGTGGAGGAACTCACAGGAGCTTGAGAAAGTTCCAGCAAACCCTCCACCTCAAAGCACAGCCGTGGCCTCCCTACTGGCTTGCACAGGCTGGGCTGTTGGTAACACGCACAGCAAATTGTTCCGGTGGCTCTGGGAGACGGCTAACCTCCGCTTCTTGATCAGGTCCCGGCTATAGGGAGCGCTGCTCACCGCCCACCCCCCTCCCGGGGCCCCCAGACAGCTGCAGCTCGACTCGGCGCAGCGCCGGAGGCGGTCCCTCGGATCGCAGTTACCTGCTCCTCGGCCCTTCCTGGCTCTCAGGCTTTTCCCTTCTCCGCTAACTTGGTCCTGCAGGAAACTCTGCTTCCCACATTAAGCAGATTGCCTGCACCAGAGCAGACAAATACATTTATCATGCTAAATTCCCGAGCCATTACACTGCAGAGTTTCCGGGATATGAATCCTCTGTCTCTCATATCCTCCCCGGCCCCGTTTCCGGAGTGGGGCTGCTGTGCATTCATCACCCACAGCACAGAGCATCCCTGAAGTTCACTCAGAGCCCGACTGCACCAAGGGCACGAGCTGCAGCTGTGGGAATGCTTGGGATGAGCCCAAACCACTCCCCACTACCCCAAAGCCACAGTTTCACTGCAGAATGCCTCCTCTCCCTTTTTCCAAACCCAATTTTCTCCCTTTGGAAAAATGGAGCTGGGAAGGAGCATGGGCACCTGCATCCAGATGTAAGAACTGACCTCTCCATTCGACCTCCCCAGCACAGGGAGCAGCAGGGCCCACAGCTGAGCAGCAGGGACAGGGATGATTCTAAGGAAGCTCCATGCAGCACGGCAGGTCAGTGGTCACTCTCAGAGCTGAGCAGCCCCGTCCCCACATACTCCCATGTTGCATTTCAGACATACCCACAGTCTCTCGGAAGAGCCAGCAGTGGGCTTCTCTGGGCTGCCCTGCCTAAAGCATCCAAAGCTCATTTGTCTTGCAGCTGAAGTATGTTTTTTCCTTCTGAGATGCGAACAATTTCTGTGGATCCATCTGGATGTTATTAGGAAAACGTTCCGGGTGCATGGAGGCTGCTGGCAGCTCCTCACTTGTTTCCTCTGTCCCATGCGCACGAGGCAGGGAGCGACGCACACAAGGGGTTGGGGGTGTGGGTGAGGGTGCTGGCGTGTGAAGGGCAGCAGTCAGGTGGTGTGGATGGGTGCTGAGCCCCCAGGACATGCCCAGCACTGTGGGGCCACACAGGGATTGACCGCGGTAGTAAATGTGCAAGCAAGAAGGGGAGCACAGGGCAGGGACGGTACACTGCCCAGCTCTTGCTGCCCCATGCTGCTCCTCCCCGGGGTCCTCCAGGTGTGCCAACCTTCCCAGTACAGCCAGCACCATCCTCCCCTGCCCATGTGGGGATACAGAGGGACATGGAACAAACTGCACTTATGCAAGGACTCCTCACTGCTGAGTTTAAATTCATGCTGCTGCTCCTCAGCATCCCCCTCCCACTTGCTCTCCTCTCTCTGTGCTTCTTTAGTTCAGCCCTTTCCCCTTCTGCTGTGCAGTGTTTTGCAGTAGTCCCAGTTTGCTTGTACAACAGCACGATTCCCTCGGGCCTTGGCTGACAGCTTCCACGGCTTTGGGTATGTTTTTATTTAGCCATTAGAGCTACATCCTGAATGTGGCTATAAAGAACATTTATCCTTTATGACTTAACTCGGTGCCAAATCCGCCCCGGTGATGGCTTGTGCCGGGGAGCACCCGTGCTGTGTTTGCTGCAGGCTTTGCTGTGCTGTGCCTGTGCTGACAGCTGGTGCCGAGCTGGGGACAAAGAGGGGCATGGGAGGGACAGAGGGGACCGGGGTGGCTGCAGTGGGTGCTTGGAACTGCCACGTCTTGGGCACAGCAGCATCACCTGGTGCCTGGTCCTGATGGCCACACATATTGAAGTCACATCTTGAACACAGGATGAAGAAAGGAGGAAGGAATAGGCAAGACACAGCCATGTGATATTAATGGTGTGAGATCCTTGTTCTACTGGGTGTTGGTTTTTCAGAGAACACAGCCACAAGCTCAGGCCCAAACCCTCCTCTCCAAGAGCACTCCCAAAGCAAAGCCAGCTGCACCCGAGGGCAAGGAGCTGCTCACCCAGGCAGACCCATCCTCATGTGGCAGTTCAGTTTTCCTCATCCAGGTCCCTACGAGTACCTGGCAGCATGCTGGGAGCAAGTCGGGGAGTCCAGAGACTGGCCTCCATGCCGGGTGCCTTTCACTGAGAACAAAGCTCCCCTGAAGTGCTCTCCAGGGACAGTCCCAATCCAGCAGCATGCAGGAGCATTGCTCAGATGTCATTAAACCCATTTGGATCCTCCTTCTGTCTCTCCAGTGCCATCTCCCTGTGTCCAGCAGCCCTGGGCAAAGCTGGCGTTTCCCTACAGCTCTGACAAAAAAGCCATGGGGGGCCTCGTGTAAGGCTGCAATGGGATGAATCTGCCAACAAGCGTCAAAAGGACTAAGAAAAGAAGAGGCAAACCATTGCTTCCTGCCCACAGTTCAGTTGTCCCCCATGATCATGCTCCATACGGTTTGTCCTGAAGTACATTGAAACACAACTTTCTAGGCTTTTCCTTCCTGCTGGGGCAAACCCCACACATGTGGGATGGCACAGAGTCTGATCTCAGCCCCTGCTGCTGTTATTGCAGCTCTGCGGTGGTTTTGTGAGGCCTTGGGGTTGGGGTTTCCTCTTTTGGTTGGTTTGTTGGATCATTTTTTTTAGCTAAACCAGCCCTCTTAACACTCTCACTCTTCAACTTTTATCAAAAACTCAGAAATCAAAACAAAGTTCTGCTCTGATGCAGGTGAGAGGATCAGAGCTGACACACCAGGCAGATGCTGGGGCATGCACACAGAGCCACAATGCCTGTCCTGTGCCACGTGGTGCATTGCTCCTCTCACTATCTCCATCGGTTCACACATTTTGAGGCAGAGCACTTACCCAGCCCAGGCAGAGGCGTTTTCTACCCACCAGCTGCTGTGCCCATGCCCTGCAGCATGTGCAGCAGTGGAACACAGAGGAGAAGCAGGCAGCAGCATGTGGGACCCCAGGCAGAACTCTGGAGAAAAGCCCTGGACTGCCACAGCTGTAGGATGGACACGGATACCCAGGTAAAACAGAAGTCCCCCCATTCTGGTCACAGGGAGGAGGAAGGGTAAAACACAGCTCTGAAATACTCCCACCTCTCAGAGGTACCTTGGGACCACGGCACTCCCAGCCACGTTCCTTTTTTCCTCTCCTCCCTACCAGCCCTGGGTTGAACCTTAGCACAGGAGCACTTCCCATAAGCAGCCGACTTCGTGGAAGCTCGGTGACTCTGCAGCGTGGTCATTTCCCAGAAGGACCATGTGGCTGCATGTCCCCGCCTGTCACTGTGCGCTCATGGCAGGGCGATGCACAGCCCCCAGTACCCTGCCTGCTGCCCCCTAGCAGTGCCAGGATGCTCAGCCCGGGGCTTGAGCACAGCCACCACCATCCCCTGCTGGGGGATCAAGAATGAGGGAAAAAAAAAGCTTTGAAATGAGTTTTAAGTAAACAAAAAATTGATCTCGGAGGCTCCAGTAACCACAAGCATAAATTTGGGTTTGGCTGGACTCTGTGTTTTGCTTGGGTTCTTCTGCATCACATATGAAGCCTATTTTTGGACAATTTGCTTGAGCAGCTCTGCAGATCCTGGGGCCAGCACACACTGCACGGTCACCTGGGAGGCAATGCTGTCCTCACAGCCACTGCCCGGAGCGGTGGGAGTCCATGCTGACCTGAATCAGGGTCCCTTATGCCCAGGGCTGTCAGCACTGCAGGCAAGCAGTGTTGGGAGCTGGCCTGGTGTGTCCAGGAAACAAAAGGTGAGGAAGGGTAAGAACATGCCATGAAAACAAGAAAAGTAATTCTATGCGTACCCTTACGAAATAAATGAAATAATTACATAAAATTCCAGAGAAGAGCAAGAGATTTACTCAGCAGATGGAACACGTCTTGGGTAGCACTGGGAAAGGCGTTATGCTTAATGGGCCATGGAGATGCAATGGGAACCTCTTGGAGGCAGGAGGAAGGGCGAAGGCCAGTCGGACTCTGGCTTGCAGCCACTCACCTCTACAGATCACAAAACTCAAATAAAACAAAGCCAAGCAAGGCTCACTCACTTGGTAATTGCCTCCAAGCACATCTTTAGCAGGCATAGAGCATGAAGGACAGCAGGGGCTGTTGGGGCTGCATATAGCTCAGGGCAGCCAGAGGAATGAGAAGGTACAGCCTAAATTTCAAAAGAACATGGGAAAAGGGAGAACAGAGGGAAGAAAACTAAAGAAATGTGGTGCCGTGTTGACTCCCTGATGTGCGCCTGTCAACCACACAGCCCAGCAAATGGCTCAGGATAAAAGGAAGGGAAAAGCACCATTAGGCGTCCATCCGCCGGGGCTCGTTAGTCGTCTGTCCGCGCCGCTCTCCAGGGAGGCCGTTCCCAGGAAAGGTAGCAGACGATGGCTTTACAAGGCAAGGGAGTGAGGAAACTGCAGCAGAGGAAAGAGAACAGACGAATTGCTACATGAAAAGGCAAACGAGCGCTGTGAGCAAACAGTGCTGCTCCGGGGGCAGAGGCACAGCCCGGGACTGCGCTGTGCTGGTGCTGTTTGTGCAGCAACGTCCAATGTCAGCTCCCTGCAATGCTTCCTCAGTGCTCCCCAGTTCAGTGCTGCAAACCTCCCGGCACAGTCCCCCCCCCCTTGGCTCTCACGGGAGTATCACAACAGCAGAAAAGCACACGAGGAACTATCGGTTCTAGCGCAGCGCTCCTCGATTCCATGCTGAGCAGCTCTGGAGGTGATTTGCAGCCTTCAGACCAATGAGTGGCCAACAGAGCATGGGCAGCGGAGGGGAGCAGCGGCAGTCAAGCCGTGGCACTTCACACTCCCAGTGCTTTTATCCATGTTTCTCTGCACACCTCACATGAGATAGCAGCATGCCATTATCACTCCCTGTCTCTCTGGAAGCTGAGGCATAGCTCAGAGTGAGATGTTACAGTCTTTCTTAACACTCAGTCCTCTGGAGGCCTGCTGGGGATGGAGGTGTGAGGCAGATTGCCCTCCTTCAGAGCACTCACTGCTGTGGGCACAGAGGGGAGAAAAGCCAAGTGCCAGAGATTCTGGGATGATGGTAGTGCTGCCTCTGTGCAAATCCCTCCCACAATAATCCCCTGCCTTATGGGAAGGCCAAAAGGGAGGAGAGGACACCGTGAGGTTCAGTTGTTACCACGTTTTGCCAAAATTTGCACTACTTTTATGAAAGCCTCCTTTATATTTTATTGAAAATTCTATACAGAGCCTGATAAAAAAGAAAACAAAGCCCTTAATGATGCCCATAGTATAGAAAGCAGGCAAATACCTGCTACTTTAAGCTCTTAGTCCTAAGCAGTGAGGCCTTTCAGAGCCAACCAAATGAGCCACAATCACCCAGCACAGCAGAGCTGCACATGGTCTTCCATGTGAACGCACACATCTACACTGGATACCTGCTGGCATCAGCGGTCCTTACGCACTGCAAAGGAGAGCATTACACCAGCTTACACCATTCTCTGCGCCTGCAGGCACTGCTGCTTCTTTGTTAGGAATAAAAAGGATGAGAGTAAAACTGACCAGTTGCTTTTGGGTTTGACCTTCATTATCAAACAGGGGATGATGAGTTGCATAGTGACGAGTTATTTGAACATTGCAGAAGGTGAGTTATTTGAACAGAGGATACCAGTGCCTTGACTGCACTGCGTTAGGGCACTGACAGCATATGGGGATGTGCCAGACACAGAGCCAGGTGCAGAGGCTGCATCAAAGCCCTGGGCAGCTCTGATATCCACTTCCAGAGCTCTGGGCAGAGCACGGAGATGTTACAACCATTTGGACAGCTGCAAATTATTTGTTCATTCATTCATTTTCTATGGGCAAATGTCCCAAATCAACCCGGAAAGAAAACCCACCCTGGGACACCAGCCCAATCTGTGGGTGTCAAGATTCGCTGCTGTGGGAGCAGAAAGGCACTTTGTGCAGCCACACACCTCATAAAGAGAGGACAGGAAATTTCATGGGAGCAAAGACAATGGCCTAATTTTTTCCTGCCAATGTCAAAACAATGCTCTCGAAGAGCCAGAAGCCATCGTCTGTGAGAACTAAATTGGTGGTCCCCATCCGGTTGCTCTGGAATAACAGCCCTGTCACCACATGGCACAGAGCAGCAGTGCCAGTGCAGTCCCATGGGCCACCAAAGGCTGTGCAAGGAGAAGTGGGAGTGGGGCTCCTGGCCTTGTGCTCCTGGGCAGAGCAGTGATGGGGCAGGGACTAAGCAAGGATGGCTGTCCCACTCCAGGGAAACCACAGCAATGGTCAGAATCATGAGTTTTTGGAAATGAAGCATTACCTCTAGGAACAACAGAGCTGAGCAAGTTGTATCTCACATGGAAAGGAGCTGATTAAAGCAGTAAGTTTGTTGCTGCTTAATGACTGCAGCTCAAACCCTGGCAGTCAGAACCAGGAGCTCTGGCAGAACCAAGGCCCTGTGAGGTGACAAATCTGAAATACCAATGTGTTGGGTCTGAAAGGAGTAGAGAAGTGAGTGAAAACAAAGGCTTTTAAGGCAAACTTATCTTGTTCCCACCCTGTCTAGCACAGAAGAAGTTAAAGACACAGGGCAAGTTTTCCTCAAAATGTCACATATTTAGTGGAATCAATTTAAGGACAGAAAGTTTAGAAATGATAGGAAAACTCCATTCAGCCAACTCTAAGGCATCCCATCACTGCTGGGGTGAAGTCTCTCCTGGACTGATCAAAGCAAACTGGGTTTCACTTTATTCTGCCCCCTGTGCCCAGCAGGGTCATGCAGTGCCACACAGTGCTGCTCACCAGCATGGCAGGGATGGCCATAAATAAATCAGGGTCTGAATTTCCTGCCACATGAAAAAAAAACAAAACCAAAGAACTGGATCCCAAGTGACAGTTTTAATGAAGTGGTAGCTCCGAATACTACCAAAATCCCAGAAAGTAGTGTGCAGTTATGGATCTGCAAAGCACCGTTTTGGCTGATGATTCAAAATATTCACTGATTTGAAATACATTGAATGCATTTTGCATAATATTTGTATGTGTTTGTGTGTATAATATTTGTTACTTTTATAAATACATGGAGAAAGCATGGCTATGCGTATCCACTTCTAGAAGCAAATGGCTGAATGGCAGAGCCAAACATGGGCAAAGCGAAGCAAAGATTTTGCTGCTTTTACTTCATTTTAATCTTATACAAGTAATGATTTAGGAAATGCCCATTATCACCAACACTCTCATCATGGTCTCAAGTCTGCAATCCCACAAAGGAAGGCTGCGCTGCACAGAACTACCTCTACCGGGTTGTTGAAGCTGAAGTTCCTCAAGTGTTCCTCTCCATCAGGGACATTATGAGTAATAAGAGTAGCTGCAATTGTGGCTTTTTCGAAAGTGCCTTAGCAGTGTGTTCTAGAAAGGCTATTTTAAAGGTCACATTGCTGAGCCCGTGGCGCGCTGCCTTGGCGAGGTGGTATGAAGTGAGCGCGTTTCAGCTGGCATCTGGTTTAGACTATATTTTCATCTGTGGAAATTGAAAAATTCTTGGAAGAACTCCACAGCCTGCAAAAAAAAAATGTTCTTCTTGAAAACAAGTTATGAGTTA